>NW_026054720.1:0-16012 GCF_022830035.1 Ophidiomyces ophidiicola
TTCTTAATCAGTTTGAGAATGCAAGTATTTTCCTCTTGGGTATAGATTCTTTAACACAAAAGAAAGCAATTTCCAATGTTTCAGAGCTGTAGTGGAGGTGATTGTGTTGTGGTGACCAGGCAAAGTGTCTGAGTAGCCAAAACTGGCGACCCAGTCTTTGGTGTGAGATTTCCCACCCACCACAGTAAATTGCCGGGCGAAAATGGAGAGAATAACTAAATGAAACAAGAGCTTTCCAATGAATATATTTTCATTAAATTTGACTTAGAATTGATGGTGTTCCATATCAAGTGCTGGTGGTCAAGCTATATATTTAAATAACATGTTTAAATCACACTTAATGTCTTAAGACTTAAGTTGTTTAGTAATTTTTTTAATTGATTTAATGTAGAACAATTCAGTTTTTATATTCTGTACATTGAGTTTCTGAATGACAGCTTAACTGTTAGGAAACACTCATAGTTCTGAAAAGATTCTTAAATTTAAAAGAGTCAAAGCATTGAAGAAAGTCTTTTCAATTGCAAAGAGTTTAGCATCAAACACTTTCATATATTTACTTAATTTTTAAGGATATTTCTGATTTGTTTCTGAAATATAAAGATCTGCATCAATAGTCAGATTTTCTGACTGTGAATCATCTGAATATATGATCAAAAAGTCTTTTGAATTAGAGAGAAGTTGTTAATGATTTTTCTTTGTAAGTGTCTTTTCAGCTGAATCAATTTAAATATTAATGATTTCATTTAAACTTAAACTTCAAGATTTATTTCATTCTGAATTTACTGTTTCAATCTTCAGAGAAGAAATCTGATCTGAGATTATAGAATAAAGTTTAAATAAATAACTTAGATATTTTTTTTTTCTTTTTGTTCTTTTTCTCTTTCTTTTCTCTGATATTTGTTCAACATGATCAAGAGTTCACTCATTTTGATTTCAGTTCAGAAACTTTCTTCAGTCTAACTCAATTTCATTTAAATATGAAGAAAAACTTAATGAAACTCTTGTTCTGATTACATATTTTTCTTACAATTTTAACAATCTGAAAGCATAGCTTCTGCACAGCTTATTGAATCTCATTTTGAGTAAAGAAATAGCAGCTTCAATTTTCATAGTATAGATTGAAGAAGTTCTGAAAGTCTCTAGAATTTTTCTTAAAGCTGAATTCTGAAGTCTTTCAAACTTATGAAGTAGACTCTTTTGACTGTTTTACCAAACTGAAACTTTAAAATCAGCAACAGAAGTGATGCAAGTCATGTACAGTTGTCTCATTGCTTGAAAAGTATGATCTTCTTCTGTATTTGAAAGTCTTATTATCTGATACAAGACTCTTTCAGCTGATGTAATTTTGATTTTCACATATCTTTTAAAAGTGAGTTGATTGTCAAATTAGATTCTCAACCATCTAACTAGATTTTTTTATTTGAAAGTCAGATCATTTAATGAAACTGAATCAGATTCAGAATAATTTTTGATGAAGTGAATTAGTTCAGTTTTATTTGTATTAAATTGAACAACATGAAAAGTCTGTCTTTCAGACATCACACTAATTACTTTATTTAACAGCTCACAGTTCTTCTCAACTGATTCAGAAGAAACAATTAAATTAATGTTATCAATGTAACTTAAAATTTTCACATCTTTCAGTTCTACAAAATTCTCAAAAAGATATCTTGTATAAATTGAGAAAAGAACTAATAAGAGTGATGAGTCTTGAAGCATATCAATATTGATTGAAACTGATGTTGACTGTTTTTCTTCATCAAAAATGAGAATCAGAAAGATTCAATCCATCTGATAAGATTTCTGAACAACTTTAAATTTAAATAAATCTTCATCAATCTATTCACTGACACAAAATTAAAAGCTTTTTTGATGTCAATAAAAAGAGCTGAAGTCATCAATTTCTTAGCTTCAATAAGTTGAATGTCATGAGTGAGTCTTAAAGCAGCATCAATTGCAGAACACTGTTTCTTTTCATCAAACTGATCAAAGTACAAAAGATCAGTAGTAGTTGCTCAGAAAGTGAGTCTAGTAACTATGACTCTTTTCATCACTTTGTTTAAACAATTCAGAAGTGAAATGATTCTGTAAGACTTGAAAATGAAATCATTTTTGTTTAATTTCTTTAAAATGATTTCAGTAGCTTGTCTTTATATATCAGAATGATAGTTCTTCTCAAACAGATTTTTATAGAGTTGAAATAATTTATCTTTAACAACTGGATGGATTTTCTGTAAGATTAAAAAAGAAATTTCATCTGAATCAGATGCACTGACTTTTAAGTCACTGAAAACTGATATTTTGATTTCAATCTCAGTGATTTGTTGTCATTTCCACTTCTCACTCTTATGATATTCAGATCAATTAATTGATGAATATTTAGATGATTTTCTGAAAAAAGTACTGATAAAAGCATTGCATTTTTCATTAAATGTAACTGCAGATTTTGATTTATTATCTGAGTCAACATAGTTGAAAATTGGAGTTTTTTCCACTTTTAAGTTCTTTGTGTACTTGTATGCTTTGAAGATTTTCTTTCCTTCAGCTTTTTCAAGAAAGTTATTCCAACACTCAGCTTTGACTTCTTTCACAGCAGAAAAATATTCAGTTCTTGAAGTTTGATAATCTTCATAGCTGATTAAATTTCTTTTAAAGTCTCTAAAAGCTTTGGTCATTAACTTTCTTTTCTCTTTCAGAAATAAGTTTCATTATGATTTGGATCTCTCAGTTATTTTCTTTCTGAGAATGTGATTTTGAATTGATGCATGAATAAGATCACTGATTTTTTCAGCTTTCAGCTCAAGTTTTTCTGAAAGATTAGAAACTGAAGACCATTATTGATATTCACTCTTTGAAAGATTTATTTTTAAAGTCTAATTCACTTTTTCCCAATCAGCTTTCTGAAAGTTGTATTGATTTCCATAAAGAGAATTGTCAATCAGTTTGTCAAGATTCAATTCAATCAGAAACTGAATAAGTTTATTATCAGATTTAGAATGAAGACCAGAATCAATTCTTCATTCAAGGAGTTTTTGAAATAGATCTGCTGACACAAAGCTTAAGACAAGAACAGATTTATTTCTTAAGTTGAGTCTGACAAATGTTTCTCTATTCATCTCATTAATCAATTTCAAATTGTGATTTTCAAACCATTCTATCAAGACATCAGCTCTGACAGGTGTTGTAATGTTGAAGTTTCATTATGAATGATGAGCATTGAAATCTTCAGCAAGAACAATACTATCTGATTTTGAAAAAGATAGTTGTAGAAGATCTCTGTCAATGATTCATTCATCAGAATCATCACTTAAAGATTTCTCATTATAGATATTGATCAACTTAATGAAATCAAGTTGTTTTGATTTATCCATAACATCTAGAATGAGAAGATCAGAACTGTTACACAGATCAGTTCTAAGACAGGTTTCAAATCTTGAATTCTTTCTCACAAAGACAGCAACTCTAGGTCTCACAGTTCTATTTTCTGGAAGAATGCAATCATAAGCACTGTGAGTAACAGTGTAGCTGTAGTCTTTACTGATTCATGATTCTTGAAACAAAACATAATCAGTCTGAGTTGAGCAAGCAATATTTAAATAAATGTGCATTGAGATGTCTTTTCTATCAACATTATTTTGCAGAAGTATTATCTGAGAAGAGTGTTATGTTTCTAATATTTAGAAATAGTGATGAAAATAACTTTCTTTCTAATATTTATTTGAGCTAGCTCATCTTCAGAATCAGTCTCATGTATTCTTTTGACAATTGATATAGATTTTGCATTTGTAACAGTTTGAAGATCAGATTCAGAATCAGTTATTCTTGTAACTGATGTTTGAGTCTCAGTTGTTTTTCTCCAAGTAAAGAAAGAGAAAGAAGTTGACTTAACAGCTGATTTTCTGTAGAAACAGCAAACATTACTGTTTGCAACATGATTTTCACCACAATTTGCACACTTGATTTCAGTATGATCACAAGCTTTGCCAATCATATCACAAGTCTCACATTTATGTGACTGTGTGCTGTGATTCTTTGCACACAATCCACATCTAGTTTCTCTCTTACAGTTTAGAGAGATGTGACCATAGAGTTGACAGTTAAAACATTGAATTGTTGTTTTGTATCTTGATTGTGACTAAGCTTTTTTAAAGAGAACAACTTACATTGTCTGATCAGCAATGTTAACTGATTTCAGAGTCTTGACAAGTTCTGTTGATTTTACATGAAAGATAGCTGAAGCATGCTTTTTATTGACTCTGTTTTCTGCTGAAGAGAGTCATTGAGAAAGTCTTTTTAAAGAAATTGAATTGAAAGTTTCAAATTCTTCTTTTAGAAGATCAAGACCATTGTCATTGTTGAAAATCTCAGTAGAAATTCCATGAACAATAAACACTCCCCAATGTTCATCTTTATGATATTTTGACTGAGAAAAATGAAAGTCACAGTCAGTCAATACATCAGAAAGAGCAGATTGCCAGATTTTATTATGTTCTTGAAGAAATTCTGCAGAAAATTGATCTGTTGTGATTAGAATCACTGAAAGTCTCTTCAAAGACTTGAGAACTGAGAAGACCACTGATTTTTCAGTAATTTTGATATTCACAAAGACATCATTGATTTTGTTTCTGATAAAGTAGATCTTATTTTGAATTCTTTCAGCAATTTCAGAATTGACTCTAAAAATCAGTCTGTTTTTTCTTGAATTTCTCAAACCAGACTTTGATTTCTCAGTCTCAGAAGCACAAATTGAAGAGAAAGACACTGTTGACTGTTTTTGTAGATTTTGCTTAACAGCATCAGAGTAGCTGAATTTACATTCAGCACTTGATGTCTCTGAAACTGTATTAACAGTCACAGAAGGCAGAGAAGACTCAGAAGAGATAGAAGTCAAGAAAGAAACTGATGATTCTGAACTTATAGACAGATTTTCCAACTTTCTAAGTCTCTTTTTCAAAAGATTCAGCTTGTCATTGTCATTTTTATACTGAAAACAGGAAATATCTTTTTCCTTTTGAAAGAAGAGAATTTTTTGAAGACTGAGAATGTCAGAGTTTAATTCTTTTTGAACAAGAACATGATTTTCTTTCTGACATTTTTGTGCAAGAACTTTGAGAATTGATTTAAGTTCTTGTTCAGAATACAGAAAAGAAGAAGAAGTGCAGATAAAGAACATTTTGATTTATTTTAGTTAAGAACTTATCTAGAGAGATTTTTTTCTCTCAGAATAGAAATCTTCCAAAACCAATTCTGGTTTTCCAAGAGAACAGAGAAACTAAGACTAAGTTTTGGCAGAAATCAGTCAAGAAAAAGTCAAAGTTTTCAAAATTTTCTGATTGAAAATAGCAGTAATAGATGGTGTGTTTCTGAACTATTAGAGCAGTTTATTTTAAGATTACTCTGAAACTGAAGAGAATGATGCAAGATAACAAAAGAAAACTTGTGAAGTCAGATAAGTAGATGTACTTAAATAAGAGAATTCACTAACAATTTTTCAAGAGAATTGTCAAACTGAAAGTTTTTTTGATAGAAAAGACTTAAGCAAATCACTTATAATCTCAGTTCAATATATCAACTATTCTCACACTTTAAAAGTGTGACTCTAGTCTCTATATCTTATGTTGATCACAAAGAATAGATGACTTATGTGCTGTTTCTGTTTATCTGAAAAGTTAAGCTCAGAAAAAAA
This sequence comes from Ophidiomyces ophidiicola, assembly GCF_022830035.1. Taxonomy (NCBI): domain Eukaryota; kingdom Fungi; phylum Ascomycota; class Eurotiomycetes; order Onygenales; family Onygenaceae; genus Ophidiomyces; species Ophidiomyces ophidiicola. The sequence continues at coordinate 5,687 of NW_026054720.1, forward strand.
TCTCTTCTTGTCTTTTTGAAGAGTGACAAGCAACTTTATCAGAATCTCAGAATTAATATCTAAGATTCAAGATAACTCAGTTCTTTTTCAATCTCAGATTACAATTCTAATTTATCTTTGCAAGACACTAATGTATCTCAAGGCAAAGTCAAATTCTAACTGCCAAAGAATTGAAAGAAACTGTTATGATATGTAAGTAAAAAGTCTTCTTCTTTGCTAGAAAATCAACAAGTCTAGTATGATTATTCTAAGTATAAAAGCACATTTTTAACCACCACTAGCTGATGAATGCAGAGATCAGTGATTGGGAGAGTCTATGTCTCTGAAAATAATAAGAAAGAGAGAAGAGTTGTTTTGTTTAAGTTGTGATTGAATTTATCTTTGCTGACCCCAACTGATAAATGGTTTTGACTTTTTGGAAGTGGATATCAGGGCTGAAGCAACTTGATAAGATATCACAATGATAGAGAATTGATCAGAAAATCAGAAATATTAAATTGAATTTGAAAAGATGTTATTTTGACTGAGTTGTGATTGAATTTGTTGTTGCTGACCTCAACTGATAATTGGTTTTGACTTTTTGGAGATGGATATCAGGGCTGGAGAAAATCAATAGAATATCAGAGAGATAGAAAATTGATCAGAGAATTAAAGATATTAAACTGAATTTAAAAAAATTTTATTATAACTGAGTTGTGATTAAATCTCTATGTTCTGCTGTAATTTTGACTGTATTCTGCAGTTGTACCACTTTGATGGAGTATGATAGAGTTTGGTGGAATAATTATGTAAGTTCAGACTTCAATTCAGCTTTGGTGTTGCTGATTAAGACTTAGTAAGTCAGAAACATGAAAACTTTTCACTGTAAGAGACTGATAAAGAGCCACCAAAACTGAGTGAATTCTTGATCAGTTTAAGAATGTAAGTATTTTTCTCTTGAATATAGATTCTTTGTCACAAATGCAATCAATTTTCAATGTTTCAGAACTGTAGTGAATGTGATTGTGTTGTGATGATCAGACAAAGTGTCTGAGTAGTCAAAACTAACAACTCAGTCTTTGAAGTGAGAATTTCTGTCCACCACAGTGAATTGTCAGACAAAAATAAAGAAAATAACTAAGTGAAACAAGAGCTTTTCAATAAATATATTTTCAGTAAATTTGATTTAGAATTGATGGTCTTTCATATCAAGTGCTGTGATCTCACAATGTAATTGAGAAACAGCTTATAGTTCAGACTACTAGACTGATTGTTGAGATCTCTTTGGAATCTCAATGAAACAAGACTGAATGTCAATCTCAATTGAGTTGGTCCCAATCTCTTCTCAAAATTTGAAAATTAGTTTCAATTTCATTTCAAAATATGAATAAAAGTCCCATTCTCTTCTCAGTTTCAAATTTTCTATGTTATGTCCCATCCCTAGATTTTCCTATCTCTAAAACAACTTTAATTTTTTTCCAAACTTTATTTTGAAAGTGTATTTTTACACCAAAATATGACAAAATAGAAAAATTGGCACATCAAGTCAAAATGCATATATACATTTGTATATGATTTTGGTACTAAAAATAGTATAAAATAAGGTTTTATTTTAAGTTTAGGGAAATTGAGAATTTCTATCTCTAATTAAATAATCTCAATCTCTTTAAATTAAGTTCCATTTCCATCTCAGTACTTGAAACTCAAGTCTCAGTCTCATTTCAGTTTGAACTATTAAGTCCCAGTCCCATACCAATTTCTCATTAGTGCATTAGGGATTGGATCCCAGTTGGGAAATCTCTGTCCCTGTGGTCAGTCTACAAGAAATATATATGCAGAATCTACAATAATGGCAATCTGTTTATTGCTGTATTACTTAGTAACTAAAAAAACAAGCTGAACTTTTAGTTGAATTTAAATTTTTTCAGATGAATATGATATTCTCAAAGATTACAGATAACATTAAAATCATTGACTTTGTGACAATGCATTATTATTTAAATTGAAGTATGTTAACTAAATATTTCTCATATCATCTGATCACTACTGATAAATACTAATTTGAATGGCATGCATTCAGCAATAACTCTTAATCAACTACTGATTAGACTGATCAATCATAAAGATCTTTTTGAAAACTCAATGAAACAATAACAGAAAAGAATTTCATTTCTTTTACTTTCTATATCTTCTTTATGAAATAAGTCTGTTACTCTATTTTTTCAGACTTCTAGTCAGTGTTTCATTCTCAACTTTAAAAAAGTTTTCTACTCTCAGTTTCATCTCTGAACATTATGATATCATCTCATTCTCTGTTGGAATATAACTTACAAGTGAGACATTTAGAGATGGAAAATTCTGTCTCTGTGCTCAAACCATTAGTAAGCTCATAGAACCATTAAATGTGTACTGAGTCATTATTAAGAACTTTTATCTCTGAACTAACACACAATAAGAAAATTGTGAATTATTGTCTCAAAGAGTTCTCTAAAAAACACAGAACTATTTACATTAATTTTTTTTAAAAAATAAATCTTCTGCCATCTATGTATGATCTGTCAAAATATTGACAGTTCAGATGGTTCAGAAGATCACACATTGAAATTAAGTTAATTTAAAATGAAGTAACTCATTCACAATGAACAGTCATCATATTTTTATCTGATTTTCATTAAATATTTCATCTGCATTTCATGAAATTTACTTACACTTTAAAAATGTAGTCATTATGTTCTCAACAGATATCTGTAGTGTTATCAAGACACTTTGCTGTCACTGCAGTCAGAGATTCAGCTCAAAGATGATGTTTTAAATTAAATGCTGACAGAGAATAAAGAACATCATAAAATCAATATATTGAGAATATTAGTGAATTTCATGCTTAGTATCTATTGCATCATTAACATCAGAACTGTTATCTCAAATCATTATCACTTACTGCTGACATAAATGAAGAATACATAAATAGAGTAAAGATGAATGATAAGATATCTGATCATTATGTAATCTGACATTGCATTGATTCAAAGATTATTATATCAGTTTCAACAGACATAAGTCTGATTTAGTTCATTTTAACAGTCTGTCAGCAATTTTGATTATATTGACACATGAAATTAGTTCTCATTCTTCTTAATTCTTCTTTCAATTGTTAGTGAAAAAAGAATTGAGTCTGTTATGTTAGATCATTACTCACAAAAGAACTAAGTTCATGATGCAGAAACAGAAACAGAAAATCTCTTTCTCTTTGTTCTTCTCATTGTTATTGTCATCATCATTATTATTATTGTTGTTATTATTGTTGTAACTGTTGCTGTGAGAAATCTGAAAATTCAGAGTTGTGAATACTGTGACAATGATTTATAATTTTTGTAAGTGACAGCCCACCATGATAATGATGTGATGCAGACACATTAGATTGAGTGAGAGATAATTACAAAGAGATCTAAGTATGAAAGAGTAAGAGATGTCTTGTATTGCTGCAACAGTATCTAAAGTTTCTAGATATGTTGTCACTAATTTTCATAAAAAAGCATCTGTGGCAGATTTTATGTGTTCAGCTATGTTAGTGAAATTATATGATCAGTTACAGAGTTTACAAACTTCAAATGACATGAAGCATGATCATCTAAGCACCAAGAAGATTTTATGAATTTTTTTTAAAAGATGAAATGAATGTAAAATAACTGCAGTGTGAAGTCTTACAAATTTTTCTGTCTTCATAAGTCTTGATTTTCAAGATGTAGATGTGATCAAGATTGCATTCAGAATGACAGCTTCACTGTAATTGTAAGTTTGTAACAATTTATTACAAAATCTTTTTTAGATCATAAGATGAATGTAAGATGACTGCAGTGTGAAGTCTTCATTCAATCTCAGTTTCTAGATGTAAATGTAACAGTAAGATCACAGTGAGAGTGACAGCTTCTCTGTAATTGTAATGTAGTTGCTGTAGTGACTATTATTTTTCATAATTCATTTAGTGATACTCAACAATCTTCTAAATATATATATTTCTTTCTTGATCTTCTCTCTCTCTGTCTTTCTTTTTCTTTTTAATAACATTCTTCTTTTCTTTAATAAGAGTTCTGAACAAGCATTTCTTTTTTGATGATTATGAATCTTGAAAAACTTTGTAAATGACTTTTCTCAGTGCTAATAATTTATGTAGAGAAATAATTTTGCTGTGCTCTCAGAATCTTCTGTTTTTCAAAGATGTTGAAACATGATCAACAATGACTCAGTAAGTTTGAAGATAAAATCTCAGTTAGTTACTATTCAAGAATCAACATCTTTTTCAGAAGTAATAAGAGAGATGCTTTCAAAATCTTCTGCTTCATCTAAATCAGAATCTTTAATCACTATCATTTTCTCAGAAACTCAGAGTGAAGAAACATTATTGCTGTTGATCTCTATTTATTGATCAGAAACTTATATTTCTGAGAACTTTAAAATTTCTTCTCAGATATTATAATTCAGTCAGTCTGATTCTGATTATGATGAGAGAAGTGATGTTCTCCAATTTTCTTCTTCTTTTAGTGCTTTGTAATTACTTTTATAAAGTCTGAAAAATTCTTTATGAAATGTTTTCTCACTTCATAATTCCCTTTCTGTGTGCATGACTGATAATATATTCAGAGAGCTAATGTCTGAACTTGACAGAAACACTTAATGATGTTTACTGTATTTAATAATAATTCTTTCTTAACTACTAGCTCTGTTATTTTGATTTATCAAATTGTAAGAGAGAGTGATCATCTGTCTTTTAGATTTCAAACTCTTGTTAATAATGTGTCATCTCATTTTTCTCAGTCTGATTCATTTCTATCACATTTTCATTCTCAGTCTGTGCTTCATTTTTACTGCACTCATTCTTCAGCATTTAATTTGTCTCTCATGCATTTAAAATATGTTAAGTTGCTTCAATGTTTCTATTTTGTAACATGACTTATAAGACAGTTTCTGCTTTGTAAATTCATTTATGAAATGATATTGAGAGTTTCAGCTCATGCTTTTCTTTTTTATTCTAAAAGTTGATCTTATTAAATTCTTCTCTGTCTGCTGTATCTGCTTTTGCTTCTGCTCTCTCAGTCTCTGCTCTGACTGTTAACTTATCAGTCAGAACATCAGTTACTATGAGTCATCTTCTGCTTTTGATTTCAGATCAGAATTTATTTAATTATAAGAAATGACTTCTTGCTTTCTCTCTTTTTTAATCTGCAACTTCCACTGATACAATAGATTTTGTGTGACTAAGAAACAGAGTTTAGCTTTGAGAAGAAGTTCTGATCATCATGATAGATAATTATTCTCAGAAGTTATGTACAGCATGCTGAGATAATCAAAATTTCTCATTGAGACAGTGTGTTATAAGCTCTCTTGATCAGAACAGATGTAATAACTATGTCTATCAGACACATAAAACTTATTCTTTCCATTCTTAGAATTGTCTTTTTGTTTTCTATCTTTTATTACTGCAGACTTTGATAATTAATAGTCTAGTTTTCTTTCTTTTATTTTAGAGTCAATTTACTACTTAAATCATTGCTCTTCTGCTTCATGAACCACTTTTTAACAGTTTGTAGACAACTTTACAAATATGTATTTTTTTCTAAATCAATTCACTACTCAGATCACTATCTCTCTACTTCATGAATTGTTCTTTAATTGCTTCATAAATGTCTTTACAAATCTAACAAAATCTCTCTAAGTGCACATTCTCAGAATACAGTGTAGAGTTCTGAAGAGCATCTAACTTCTTGCTAGAATGTGCTATTCTAATATTACAAAGATCTAAACACATCTGATCATCTTTATAAAATGATACCACAGTATGTTTCTTGTCATAGTAGCTTTTTTAATAGACTTATGTCTTTATAAGACTTTTTTGAGCTGTATTATACAGCTCTTTCAACTGACTCATTAGCTTATGAGACTCAGTTGTGACTAATGCTAATATTTCTGCTTTCAGAAAATTCATCTGTGAATAGCTCAAAGAGACTTTTTTCAGTTGAGACTTATCTAAAGTTGTTGTAAGTAAACTTTGCATGAGACAATTTGTCAACTTAGTCATCTTGTTTATAATTAATAAAGCTTTGTAAGTACTGTTCAAGGGTACTATTTAGTCTTTTAGTCTGATCATTCATCTGGAAATGAAATGTCATGCTCATTTTTTTATCAACTTTAAGAACATATAACAGATCTCTTCAGAACTTACATATAAATATTAATTCACAGTCAGAAACTATACTTGAGAAGCTGAGAGAAATTCATGCAATTTAATTAGCTCTCACATAATTCATTCAGTAAGTTGTTCAGATGTCAGGTTCTTTCTGACTGAAACAAAGTAAGACATTTTTGTAAATCAATTCATAATAATCAGAATACAGTTGAATTTCACTCTCTCAAAATTTTGACTTAATGAAAGATTCATAATGACATTCATTGTAATGTGTTTTCAAGACTTTTAAGAAATTGATAAAAAAGACATCTCTTCTTATAATTTCACTCAGATTTATCTGAATATTATGTAAACATCACAGATATCAACACATTTCTTCACAAGCTTCTTCATTCTTGATCAATAAAATCTGTGTGCTAGCAGTTCATAAGTTCTTTCACTTGCAAAGTGATTTGTTAGAGATAAATTACAATATCTTTTAATTAGTTCAATTTACAGAACTTCACTTATGAATATGTCTAGACATTTTCTTATAAAGAAACAGCTCTTCTTCTCTGTTCAGTTTATAAATTTAATTAAGTCTAAGTGAAGATTCTTTCTAATCTCTATTGCATGATCATCATCAGCAAACATTTCAGATAACATTGTCATTAGATTCAGAGATGCAGTTTTTTATGAGTCTGTTTCATTTAGAGCATTACTAAGAATAAACTACTTGACATCTTATAACTTATTCTCAAATTTTTGAATACTATAAATATCACTCAGAAGCAGCTTTATGTATATCTGTTAGACTGACTGTTGGAATCTCTTTGAGATTTCCAAGGGACAAGACTGAATGTCAATCTCAATTGAGTTGATCTCAATCTCTTCCCAAAATTTGAAAATTAGTCCCAATTTCATCCAAAAATATGAATAAAAGTCCCATTCTCTTCTCAGTTTCAAATTTTCTATGTTATGTTCCATCTCTAGATTTCTCTATCTCTAAAACAACTTTAATTTTTTTTTTCAAACTTTATTTTGAAAGTGTATTTTTACACCATAATATGACAAAATAGAAAAATTGGCACATCAAGTCAAAATGCATGTATACATTTGTATATGATTTTGATACTAAAAATAGTATAAAATAAGGTTTTATTTTAAGTTTAGAGAAATTGGGGATTTCTATCTCTAATTAAATAATTTCAATCTCTTTAAATTAAGTTCCATTTTCATCTTAGTACTTGAAACTCAAGTGCCAGTCTCATCTCAGTTTGAACTATCAAGTCCCAGTCCCATCCCAATTTCCCATTAGTGCATTAGAGATGGAATTCAAGTTGAGAAATATCTGTCTCTGCAGTCAGTCTAATATCTGTTCTGATTTGTAACATATCTGTTTGTTCACACAGTGTGCATTTCTAAAAGACAAGACATGTTCTAAGTCTTTTTTCTCAGCTTACTAATTAGAGTAGATCAGCATGAAATGAAGCTGTTCAGCTGCTTCATACTTTGAAATATTTTCATGTCTTAATACTTCAGTATAGTCTGATCTTTGCAAAGAATCATCTACTGAATTTTTTGATTCTTTCACATAATCAATCTTAAATCAGAAAGCTGACAACTTCTGTGATCATTACACTTATCATCTTGACAATTCTTACATGGTTTTAAAATGTCTGAAACTGTTATGATCAGTTAGAACAGAAATGAATTGAACTGACTCTTTCAATTAGCATTTTTATTGATGAAATGACTTAATTATGATCAGTAATTCTTGATTATGAATATTATAGATTAGGCTGACCACAGGGACAGAGATTTCCCAACTGAGATTCTGTTCCTAATGCACTAATGGAAAATTGAGATGGGACTGGAACTTGATAGTTCAAACTGAGATGGAACTGGGACTTGAGTTTTAAGTACTGAAATGAGAATGAGACTTAATTGAAAGAGATTGAGATTATTTAATTAGAGATAGGAATTTCCAATTTCTCCAACTTAAAATAAAACCATATTTTATACTATTTTTAGTACCAAAATCATATACAAATGTATATATGCATTTTGACTTGATGTGCCAATTTTTCTATTTTGTCATATTTTGATGTAAAAATACACTTTCAAAATAAAGTTTGAAAAAAAATTAAAGTTGTTTTAGAAATAGGGAAATTTAGAAATGGAACATAACATAGAAAATTTGAAACTGAGAAGGGAATGGGACTTTTATTCATGTTTTGAAATGGGATTGGGACTAATTTTTAAATTTTGGGAAGAGATTGAGATCAACTCAATTGAAATTAACATTCAGTCTTGTTTCATTGAAATCTCAAAGAGATTCCAACAGTCAGTCTATTATAGATGTACTCAGCTGAAATTATCTTTTGTAAATAGAATGTCACTGATCTTCACATATCATTATTCTATAGCTGAAAGAGAATTTCACACTTAGTAAATTTAGATGCATCTGTTTTCAGCTTGATTTTCTTTTTAAAGTTAAAATGATACATCATCTTTTGCTTTGTAAATCTCTTCTTTAAGTTATAGAGAAATTTATGAGCTTTTTCTGTAAGAAAACTGAATAAACTGTTCACTTTCTTACTTCTTCTTTTTCTTCTAAATTGCTTCTTTTCTAACTTTCTCTCTTTCAACATGCTTGTCAAATCAACTGTGAGCTTGGAAAACTGAGAAATGAACTGTTGATAGAAGTTAGTAAATTTCAGAAAGACTTAAATATTCTAATAACTCTTAAACTCTGATCAAGAAATGATTGTGTTCATCTGAGCTTTTTTTATTAAGACATTTTCAAATAATATTACATATTTCAGAAAGTCTATCTCTGTAACACTGAAACAGTATTTAAATCTTTTGCAATAAAGTTCATTCTCTTTCAGTGTCTTGAGCACTTTATGAACATATTTAATATGTTCTTTCTCATTTTCAAAATACATCACAATATCATTTAGATACATCATCACAAAGACATTTAAGTACTCTTTCAGTGTCTTGTTGATGTATGACTGAAATGCTACTGATGCATTCATAAGTTCAAATCAAATCATCAAATATTCAAACATTCTTAATGAAGTCTGAAAGACTGTTTTCCATTCATCTCTCTTTTTCATTCATAAATGATGATATACATTCTTCACATTTAGCTATGTATAGATCTTAGCTTTCTCAATTCAATTCAGAATGTCTTCAATCAGTAAGAGTGAGTATTAATTTCTTGCTGTCTTTAAATTTAAGTCTCAATAACTCACACACATTCATAACTCTCCATTCTTTTTCTTTGCAAATAGAATGGAATTTTGGGCTGACTGTTGGGATCTCTTTGAGATCTCAAAGGAACAAGACTGAATGTCAATCTCAATTGAGTTGATCTCAATCTCTTCCCAAAATTTGAAAATTAGTCTCAATTTCATCTCAAAATATGAATAAAAGTCCCATTCCCTTTCCAGTTTCAAATTTTATATTTTAAGTTCCATCCCTAAATTTCTCTATCCCTAAAACAACTTTAATTTTTTTTCAAACTTTATTTTGAAAGTGTATTTTTACATCAAAATATGACAAAATAGAAAAATTGGCGCATTAAGTTAAAATGCATATATACATTTGTATATGATTTTGATACTAAAAATAGTATAAAATAAAGTTTTATTTTAACTTTAGAGAAATTGAGAATCTCTATCTTTAATTAAATAATCTCAATCTCATTAAATTAAGTTCCATTTCCATTTCAGTACTTGAAACTCAAGTTCCAATTCCATCTCAGTTTGAATCAGCAAGTCTCAGTCCCATTCCAATTTTCCATTAGTGCATTAAAGATAGGATCTCAGTTGGGAAATCTCTGTCTCTGCAGTTAGTCTAGTCAGTGAATGATTCAGCTGATGATCTGAAGAGTCTGATAAATTCACTCAACAAGACAGAATTGATATACTCTCATATAGTCTTTGTCTCTATTTCTGAAAGCTGATAAATGAGATCAAACTTTAACACTGTCTCTGACAACAACTCAATATCTAGATCATTCTTTCAGTGAGAGAGTAAAAAAGCATTTTGTGAGCAAGTCAATGTGCAGTAGAAGCTCATACAACAAAAGCTTAGTTAGTAGAATATACTTACTGATAACTATATAAATATATATAAATATATAAGTATATAGTTATATATAAGGTTTTGGTGAA
>NW_026054721.1:0-14481 GCF_022830035.1 Ophidiomyces ophidiicola
TCTCACTAGCTTAACTAAACACATAAAATCTGCCACAGATGCTTCTTTATGAAGATCAGTGACAACATATCCAAAGATTCTGAATAATGTTATAGCAATATAAGTTATCTTTCTCTCTCTCATACTTAGATCTCTTCATAACTACTTTCCACTCAATTTAATCTCACTTATAAAGATCAATGAATAATTGTCATGTTACTCACAACTCTGATTCTCACAATTATATTTGAAAAAATTTATAATAAAAACAATTTATAATTATTTCATAATACTACAGCTACTCCACAAAAGTTTGTGTGAAATCTTAATTTTATGTGTCTCAATGTGATGATTTTCTACCATCTACACTTCACAGAATCTATAATAATTTAAATGTCTTCTAGAACATCTTTAAGATCTATCTCTTAAAATAGAAAATTTGAATATGAGATCTCTTCATATCTACATGTACAAGCTGTAGAAATGCATTATTGTGGCAAGAAACTCTCTGTAATATCTGACACACTAAAGTTATCTGAATTCACAATTTAAAGAATCATTCTTTTTAATGTCTTCTGTGATCAACAAAAAAGTCTCTCAAGATCAGAAAGACTCAGAAAATGTTCAGAAAGAGATAAGTGATAAATCTTACACTATAATCATGTTCAATCTATCATAATCTAAAAAGAACTATAACTGAAAGTTTAACTTAAATTATTTCATAACATTTATTATCAATTTTTCAAAAAACACATTATCATAAACTGAATTGCAAGAAAAAAATCTGAATTAACATCAGAACATGCTCAAAAATGATTACAATGAGCTATTAAATATAAAGATTGATCATTCTCTGAATGAAATAAGATTATATAAAGTGATATATGTTTAGTGAAGTATGACATTAATAAGCAACAATAATGAATGCTCTGTACATCACAACAAAAATGAAATAAGAATATGATTGATGTTAAAAAGCTTAAGAAAGAGATCAGACTGATGATATGAGATGCTTTTTGAGAAAAAAATCAGAGTTCTATTCTTAAATGTCACTTTAATAAAGAGATAATAATTATGAAATGGTCAGCAAGAAATTCAGACTTAAACTTAATTGAAAACTACTAAATAAAGCTAAAAGAATTGATATATTTATAGCATTCTGAACTTCTTTTGATGTCAAAGAATTCTAGACAGACTCAGAGACACTATTTAATGCTATTGAAAAGACATGAAAGAGTATAGAAGATGAGTATTTTGAAAATCTAGTGAAGAGTATGAATACACAGATAAATATGATCATTGCTGTGAAGAGCTGGTATATGCACTATTGATTAATTATTTTTAAAAGATCTTCTAATATGGTATACTCCAGTCAATTATCTACTAATCTACTATAATTTTAATGGAATTAATTACATTCTGTGGTTGTGCTGTTGCTTTGAAATAACAGGGTTGTTGGGCGCTGCCGAGATTTTGGGTGTTTCGCACAAACTTTTGTGTTAGTACTGTATTCTTAAAGTGTTCTTCTATTAATTATAATTTATATACATATTGATATGTATTCAATTATTAATTGATATGAAAAGGGTGGGTTTTTGTCTAACAGTATGGAGTAGATGAGGTTCCAACACTTTTGACCTTGTACTCCATATGTCCTCTTTCAAAATTGGAAGGCCGATTGTTGGGGAGTGGTCCTAGCCGCATCCGGTTGGTCAATCTTCAGCTACCGCTTTAGGCTCAGCGCATCCCATTTCCTCAGCTCGCCTCCCATATAACTATTTGGTGGCGAGCCTTCTTCCTAGTCATGCTCCCTAGTTCTTCTTCAACAACATATTATATTGATGGTTCTCTTTCTAAATTCATTCTAAATTCATTTCGGCAATGGTGCAAACTGAGGTATAAGGCCGATTGATTGTATTTACTTAGCTAATATTGCCTATAGGATTGTATTTTAAAATATGACCTAGAATATCATGCTGCGCTTGATTTCATCGCGGGAACTATGGTTGGTGAAAATTGTCGACTTCTCAGAGTCTCAAGGATTATTGGGGAGCATGAGAGAAATATGTTATCTTTTGATATTCTCAATACTGTGACCTGTTGGCGCAAACTAGCATTACAACTTCGAAATTCTTCTCAACATCTTCTCCTCGCAAGATCCACCATTAGCCAACTTCAAACCATGTTTCACTCAATTTACCGTGACCTTCGGATATCCCAGGTTCGTGGACACAAGTTTTGTTTCCTACATGATATTAATTTTTCACCAGTCCAAAACCCGTATTCTACAAGCCAAGGTGGCAGGTATGGCTAATCCCCATGGGCCTGTCGCCTCCTCAGGTTCAGGTACAGGTAGTCGCCCGTATTTATACCGTCAACTCCATCCCACTATTCTAATAGATCATCACCTCCAGCAAGCTTCCATCTACACCAAGGAATCAAGGATACTGAAACAGAGGGTCAACACTTGACACACGCTGTAGACTATCCGCATCACAAAAAGAGACAGGACGACTTTGAGGTGCATGCAAATTGTCTCCTTAAGCAACCCTCCTGTCATGTCCTGGAGCAGCGCCGAGTACAATCCAATTCAGCAATAGAGAAGCGTATCCAAGACAACAATCAATTTGAGGACCCTGAAATCAAACAGTCGGGGAGGGTGGAAAATTCTCATAGTGGCTTTTACCCAAGACTTTTGAGACCTCCAGGTGAAAGTTGTGCAGTTCAACAGGAATCGACCGATGATATGGAACCCCAAGATAGCGTTCCGCTACAATCGCGCATTGTAATCGCAACACCAGGAGCAGTAAGGGCTGGTATTGTATGCGGAATCGACTCAGTAGCGTTGGGCAATAAATCATCGTTTTCAGTTACCCCATTCTTAGGTCGAAGTGACAGCCATGGCAAGATTCCATCTCTCACATCGGATGACTCAGCGGATAGCTCTACATCACAACCTCCTGGTATATGGATGAGAAAACCAACTTTCCGAGCTACCGATATTAATTCAAGGTCTGACGTCCATGTTGGAAGCTCAGCTTATAGCGGCCGAACTGGACAAATTGGGGAGCGGAACATTACAGGCAAACGCGACGAGACACTACTTAGTAGCCAGAAGACGCAAAGAACGAGGGTATCAAGGCTGGAACCAATAAATGGTGGACAATTATGCGACGGTTTTAACCAAGGTGGAATCATTGTGAAAAAGCAGCGAGTGTTTAAACTCAAGCGTGGTACTAATTTGGTAGATCCTGGCGTTGATGGAATTGGGGACACCGCGCAACCACAATATGCAGCGGATCGGAGAGTGGCTCCAGTACAATTTTCTCCTTTAAAACGGGCTAGGCATAAATACAGGGAACAATGACACACAGGTGGTTGCTAAGGTTTTGCAAAACATGCCCGAACCAACTACCCTGGAAACCCCACAATTGCCTGAAAGTTCAATGAATCAGAAATAGCAGTCATGCATGAGGATGAAGCTATTAGCCATGTGAATCATTTTCCCAGTCATTATATACAATGCTATAAAATCTCTAGTTCTTGGTACCCCACTCTGAATTTATAGTTAAATAAAGTTTTGGAATTATAATTATTTGAAAGCTCTTAATCCTTGCTACTGAATTTTTCTCCAGATTTTCATGGAGAGAGAAGACAGAAGTTGAAGATGAAAGAAAGATGAAAAAGAACTACAGAGCATCTCTGTATGAGATTCTGTAGTGGTAAAATGTGAGACTCTAAAGTGGTAAAGTGTGAGAATATGTGACTACTATCTTCTGTGAGAACAAAGTATATGGTAAAAAAATCTGATATTGACTATATCTGTATTCAGATCTTTTACAGAGATTGTCACTTAGTTTTTAAAGAGACTCAAATTCTCAATGCAATCTGATAATTTTATATGAATTTATAACTTGTAAACTCTGCATAGATCCCTATAGAGCTTTTCAAAAGACTTAGTTTAAAAATTAGTACAAGTCAGTTTGTTCTATTTCTCTTCTAAAATTTAATAATAAGTTTTAATTTCATTTCAAAATACTGACAAAACTCTTATTGTATTCTCAATTTTAAATATTTAAGCTTTAAGTCTCTTTCAGAAAATATTCAGACTTTGAAATAACTCTAATTTTTTTCCAACTCTACTTTGAAAGTGTATTCTTATATCAAAATATGATAAAATAGGAAAATTGTTACATTAAGTTAAGATGCATGTATATATTTATATATGATTTTGATACTAAAAATAGTGTAAAATAAGATTTTATTTTAGATTTTTAGTTGAAACTCAAGTTTCAGTACTGTTCAGTAACTTCAGTTTGAATCATCAAGTCTCAGTTCCATTTAAATTTTCTGTGAAATTTGTTAGAGATGGGATGTCAGCTGTGAAATCTCAGTTTCAGCAGTCAGTCTATATTAAACTATGTTCACAAGTGATTTACTTAAATCTTATTTATTCAAAAGACTTTCAGTTTGACAATGTTCTTAAAAAATTCTTAGTGAATTAATTCTCTTATGTAAATATATCTACTTATCTGACTTCATAAGTTTTCTTTTATTATCTTGCATCATTTTCTTGAGTTTTAGAACATTCCTAACATAAAGTGCTTCAATAGTTCAGAAATGTGTCAGCTATTACTACTATTTTTGTTCAGAAATTTTTAAAAACTTTTACTCTTTCTTGATCAATTTCTGCAAAAACTTGGTTTTAGTTTTTCTCTTCTGTTGAAAAACTGAAATTAGTTTTTGAAAGATTTGTATTCTGAAAGAAAAATATCTTTCTAAATAAGTCTTCAACTGAAATAAATTAAAATGTTCTCTATCTTAATCTTTTCTTTTTTTCTGAATTTTGAGCAAGAACTTCATTATTATTTTTATTTATCATAGTTTGTACAGTCTGAGACTATGAAGACTATCTGCAAGCTGTCTTGCAGAATTCATGTGAAATACAAAAACTTTAATAAAAGAAATAATCATACATGAGTTAATGAATAATAAATACATTTCAAATTCAAAGTAGAATTAAATCAAAACTTAGTAACAATTGTAAAATTTTGAGCTTTTTTAAGCACTTTTGTATATTATTATTATTATTATTATTATTATTATTATTATTATTATTATTATTATTATTATTATTCATTATAGTCTTGTGCAGTCTGAGACTATGAAGACTACCTGCAAGCTGTCTTGCAGAATTTAACTAAGTTACAACAACAATGATCAGAGACATGATCATAGACAAATTAACAAATGAACAAATTAACAAATGAAAAACATACAAGAGTGTCAGGGCAGTGATTTATATCTTTTCTCCACAGAAATTTAAAAGCAAATAATGAGATTGTAAGTGAGATCTTTAAAAATACTTAGTCTGTTTCATTCAGAAGCCATCTTCTGGTGACTATTTCAGTTTGTTTGAGAAACTTTTCCATCCATTTCAAACTCAATTCAGTGTTAAATAGAATCTTAAGTTACAGTTGTGGAATTTTAAACTCTTTCAAACACTGTTGTCTGTCATCTTTCAGACTTAAACAATTCATGAGAAAATGTCTTGATGTTTCTTTGCAGTCACAGTGTCTGCAGATTTCTCTATCATGATTTGGTAGTCTTATTAAGTAAGAATCAAAGTAACCATGACTCAATTTCAACTGAATAATTGTTGATCAAATCTGTTTGGAAAATAGAAGTGAACAAGCTTTCCACTTTGATTTTGAATTGAATTGAGAGTAGTGATTTAAATCACTTTCATTTTCAAAGATGTGTTTCAGTCATTCAAGCATTGCTATTTCTTTAATTTGTCTCTTGATGTAAGTAAAAGAAACATACTTTTCAACACAGTTTTGTCTCAATTCAGTTGCTTTCTTTGCAGCAATATCAGCTTCTTCATTGCCAAAAATGCTCATGTGAGCTGAAATTCAGTGATAATGACACTTAATGTCTTTAGACTTAAGTTGTTTAGCAATTTTTCTAATTGATTCAATATAGAACAGTTCAGCTTTCATATTCTGTGCATTGAGTCTCTGAATGACAGCTTGACTGTCAGAAAACATTCATAGTTTTGAAAGAATTCTTGAATTTAAAAAAGTCAAAGCATTGAAGAAAGTCTTTTCAATTGCAAAGAGCTCAGCATCAAACACTTTCATATATTTACTCAATATTCAAGAATATCTTTGATTTATTTCTGAAATATAAAGATCTGCATGAGTAGTTAGATTTTCTGACTGTGAATCATCTGAATACATGGTCAAGAAGTCTTTTAAATTGAGAAGTAGTTGTTGATGATTTTTCTTTGCAAGTATTCTCTCTGCTGAATCAATTTAAATATCAATGATTTCATTCAAACTTGAACTCCAAGGTTTATTTCATTCTGAATTTACTATTTCAATCTTCAGAGAAGGAATCTGATCTGAGATCATAGAACATAGTTTAAATAAGTGACTTGGATTTTTTTAATTCTTTTTGTTCTTTTTCTCTTTCTTTTTCCAGATGTTTGTTCAACATGATTCAGAAACAGTTCATTTTGATTCCAGTTCAGAAACTTTCCCCAATCTCACTTCATTTCATTTGAATGTGGAGAAAAACTTGAAGAAACTCTTGTTCTGATTGCATGTTTTTCTGACAATTTCAACAATCTGAAAGCATAGTTTCTACACAGCTTATTGAATCTCACTTTGGATGAAGAAATAGCAGCTTCAATTTCCATAGCATAAATTGAAGAAGTTCTGAAAGTCTCTAAAATTTTTCTTCAAGCTGAATTCTGAAGTCTTTCAAACTTGTGAAGTAGACTCTTTTGACCATTCTACCAAACTGAAACTTCAAAATCAGCAACAGAAGTGATGCATATTATGTACAGTTGTCTCATTGCTTGAAAAGTAAGATCTTTTTCTGTATTTGAAAGTTTTATTATCTGATTCAAGACTTTTTCAGCTGATGCAATTTTGATTTCCACATGTCTTTTGAAAGTGAGCTGATTGTCAAATCAGATTCTCAATCATCTAACTAGATCTTTTGATTTGAAAGTCAGATCATTCAATGAAACTGAATCTGTTTCAGAATAATTATTGATGAAGTGAATCAGCTCAGTTTTATCCATATTAAATTGAACAACATAAAAAGTCTGTCTTTCAGACATCACACTGATTGCTTTATTCAACAAATCACAGTTCTTCTCAACTGATTCAGAAAAAACAATTAAATCAATGTGATTAATGTAACTTGGAATTCTCACATCTTTCAGTTTCTCCAAAATCAAATTTTCAAAAAAATATCTTGTGTAAATTGAGAAAAGAACTGATGAGAGTGGTGAGTCTTGAGACACATCAATATTGATTGAAACTGATGTTGACTGTTTTTCTTTATCAAAAATCAATTGAATTTTTCTGATTCTCATGAAAGATTCAATTCATCTGGCAAGATTCTTGAGCAACTTCAAATTCAAATAAATCTTCATCAATCTATTCACTGACACACAACAAAAAATGCAGAATCTCCAATGCACTTGATATGGAACACCATCAATTTTAAGTCAAATTTAATGAAAATATATTCATTAAAAAGCTCTGGTTTCATTTAGTTATTCTCTCCATTTTCACCTGGCAATTCACTGTGGTGGGTGGGAAATCTCACACCAAAGACTGGGTTGCCAGTTTTCGCTACTCAGGCACTTTGTCTGGTCATCACAACACAATCACCTCCACTACAGTCCTGAAATGTTGAAAATTGATTTTTTTTGTGTTAAAGAATATATACCCAAGAGGAAAATACTTGCATCCTCAAACTGATTAAGAATTCACTCAGTTTTGGTGGCTCTCCATCAGTCTTTCACAGTGAAAAGTTTTCGTGTTCCTGGCTTACTAAGCCTTAACCAGCAACACCAAAGCTGAATTTATCAGATGACACAGAAGCACATGATGATCATGTGACTGAGTGTCTATAATATTGCATCTGGTCTTGCTTCTAACAAACAAGACATGGAAACTTATAGATGAACATGCTATAACTGAGACTATGAGAAAAACATATGAAAAACCCCTAGCAAATCTCTGTCAGCTCAATAGACAAAGATAATGAAATTGATATCATGATTGAGAAGAGAAGATGATGAATCTATAACTCTCTGATTTCTTCTTTGAAGATCTGATCATCTGACAAGTTATCTGACTTCTGCTCAACATGCCCCTGTAGCTTTGGCAGTGGTGTAGGTGGTGAACCCCCCCCCTACCAAATAACTAATATTCACAAGCCTCAATTGCTTAATGAATTTTTCAAATTTCTGTCTAGACAAGGCCTTTGTTAAGCCATCTGCAGACATATTATCACTTTCAATTCAGCTAATATTCAATTCCTTATTAGTAACTGCTTGCCATAATCAGTGGTGATGAATATCAACATGGCAGAGCTTGGTAATTAGTTGCAGAGCTGCTGAAATCAGTAAATGAATCATTTGCAAATTATCACATAAAATATCAAAATCTCTTTCTAATTTCAACATAATATTCTTAAATAAGTGTTTCCACCACATGGTCTCTTTTACCATATAGGATAGTGCTAAAAGCTCAGCTTCCATTGAATATGTTGTAACAGTTTTTTGCCTGAAGAATTTTCAATCAATCAAGTCTTCAAAGAGCTTGAATATAAAGCCCTGAGAGAAGTGTCTAGATCCCAAATTGTCTGCAAAAGAAGAATCACTGATGATTATTAAATGAATGTTAATGATGTCAGTATTATTATCCTCTCCCTGAGTATTCAACCCATCATCAGCACAGAATTCAAGAGCATAGTACTTCATTGAAAAAGCATATGAGATAACTCTCTCAATTGCTGTATGATGTTCTGGTTCTGGATTAATCAAAGTCTCACTTAATTTTGCAGTAGCAAATGAAATATCAGACCACATTATAATAGCAGCATAGAGAGCTGAATCAATCTTCTGTTGATAGACATGTATTCATTGCTTATCTTGCACCCCCATATAGAGAGCTATATTCACAGTTACCATTGGTGTACATGGTGGCTTCAACTTTATAAGATTGAACTTATTAGCAATCTTCTCAATATAACTATTCTGGCACAGTCAAAGCTTCTGAGCATCTCTATTGTGTAAGACACAGATACCTAGAAATCACTCTAGCTCATCAATTTCTCAAAGCTTGTAACACACTCATAGATTCTTCAATAACTGCTCAAATGTTCCAACATTCTTTCTGTGATATAAAAATACTATGTCATTCATGTAAAAGAAGATAATAATATTCTTATCAATGAATAGACATGGTTCTTCACAAATCTGATGGAATTTTAGTTTCTGAAGTGTTGAAGTGAGATCTTCATACCAAAGTCATGAAGATTCAGAATGACTGTATAAGACACATAGAATCTTTCAAACACTCTTTTTCTTATCATAATTCTCTGCCAGTCTGCAATAAACAGATTTATCAAATGAAGCATTAATGAATGCATTAACAGTGTCAATCTGAAAGATCTCCAATTTTAAAATAAGCTGTTATAGTCATTAAAAGGTGAAATATCTGCACAGCAAGAGTAGCAGCATAGATGTCATGTTTATTATTGATATTCAGATCTCTGTGAAAAACAAGTCTTGCCTTATAATGTTCCAAAAAACTGTTAACATCAAATTTGTATGTATAAATTCACATCAAAGAGATTGAACATATTTCTTTCAAGCTCTCTACTTCTTCAAAGCATTTCTTCACTCATAGCTTCTCCATTTCCACATCCATGGTGGTCTTAAACTCATCAGCATGCAGATGTTGCAACATTGAAAAATAATGCTTTGGAGACTTTGAAAGTTTCTCTCTGTAGAGTCTAGGATTCATAATTGTAAAAGCTGTTAAATAGTCTCTATAAAAAGAATATAAATGTGCTGTTTGCTGCAGAATCACTGTATAAGCTGTTCATCTGTCAATTTGATCTGTGTTTTGGTGTCTTATTCTAGCACTTCATCTAGAAGATTGCTCCACACTTGAGCTGATGCCAGCTGAGTCATTCACTGCTTCTGTGGCAAAATAATTGACTGTTGAAATCCTGTCATTAGTGCTCACCACCTCTGTGGCAGAATGATTGACTATTAATTGTCTATCATTTGTGCTCACTGCCTCTGTAGAACTAGTGGCAGAAAGTGTAGTAGATGTTATATCTTCAGATGACTCAATCATAACATCACTCACTGCTCCTGTAGCTTCTGTGACAGAATGATTGACTGTCAATGAAAGTTAATCTAGCATCTCAATTTCAGTTGATGATGTTGTTGGGCCATCTGAAAGAAGTTGAATGTAGATGTCTGAAGTCAATGACTCTGATATTGACTCTGATGTTGGCAATGCACATGTCTCTTCTGATTGATCAGTTAATGTCTTAGTCATTGTTTTCATCAATCTTATTGACTGATCAACAGTCTTCTGACTTTCACATGATGTATTCTTCTCAGAGTTTTCATCTTTGCTGTCATGCTCACTTAAGCTCATCTTGTTAATATCACTTACTTCAATGAAAGATATTGTATCCAGCACAATCAAGCTCTTCTGTAATAAAAGCTCACTGCTAATCTCATTAGAATTAAATAGCATATCTTCATCAAATATAACATCTCTCATTAATATAATCTTTCATCATACTGGAATCCAAATGCAAAAAATATTTATTGATTCATATTCAACAAGATATTCAACTTCTGCTCTAGAAGTCAGCTTCTGATTTCTTCTGTATCATGCATTCTTAATTAAAGGATACACTCTACAGCCAAAAACTCTTATATGCCTAATTTCAGTTAAAGAAGTTGCAGTTTGAAGATATTCCTCTAAGAATTCAAGAGAAGTGTTTCAACCAAGATCTTTAATCAGAATTCTGTTTAAAATATACACTGCAGTCTTGATGCATTCTGATCATAAATTCTCAGACAAGTTGACTTCAATTTACATTGTACATGCTGCTGTTGTTATTAAAGCTCTCACACATTTCACAGCTCCATTTTGAGCTGATGTGTAGAGTGCTGAATGTTGAACAACTATATCATATGTTTGAGTCAACACTGCCAGTTCTGACTGCATAGAGATCTCTCCATCAATTTAAATAGTCAAGATAGTCAATTGATATAAATTGAGAATTACTCTTATCATTTTTGCTGTGCATGTCAAACTTTTGGATTTTCACTGCATCATTTCTACATAGTGCAGGTGGGTATAATCACAATATAAGTGAACTGCCCACCTATCTTCATTATAACCTGAAGCAAACTGTATGAGATCAACAGACATCTTCATGAATGAATGTGTAGATCTTTCCAACAGCATTCTATGTATAATTTGCTTTGCTTTTGAAAGAGCACAAGATCTGCACTTCACTGTTAGAGAATCTCAAGAGATCTTTTCAAATTTCATGTTGGTAGACATTTTTAAAAGATGAGCCAGAGGCTCTCTTTCTAGGTGATCAAGTCTCAAATGCCAAATATCCATTGTTTCTAGTGAACTGGAGACCAACACCATCAATGGTTTTTTAACTGAATCTTCACTCAACAAGACAGTAAAGACACTTTTTGTTATACTGTCTGTTGCAACATTAATAGGTCTGTATTCTACAACCATTTTTCTCTCTTTAACAGTCAAATTGAACAAGATATCTCTTGTGCAGACATAGTAAACTGTAAGAGACTCATCATCCAAATAACAACTCTTCACACACAGCAATCTGTGCACTACTAGATTTGTATAAAAGCCAGAAATGTAGAGAATATTCTTCAGTAATATCTTGCCAGCATCTGCTGGTGTTTGGATATAAACTTCAACATCACCATATCTGTGAATTTTACAATGAGTATTTTCAACAAGCACAATATCCAAAGAATCAGTGTTCTGATAGTTTTGAAATCTTGTAAAATCATTGCAAATATGTGCATCTGCACCCCCATCTAATATGAAGCTATTCTGTAATGAATAGGGTTCATATTTATCACTCATGTTAGTGGAGTTAAAAACCATTATGAAAGTGAAGATAGTTGAATTAGAGAATGCCTTGGCAACAGCTTTGTTAGCACCATCTTCTGTCACATTGCTTAAAGCATCAACTTCTTCATTAGCATTTAAATTCTTTGATTTCTTTCAATTTGCAATCTTTTTCTTTAATTTTCTTTTGTTCACTGAATTCTTCAATGCTTTCTTGACCTTATTATCAATTTTTGGATCCAGTTTCCAGCCCATTGGTTGAACAAGTGGCTTAAAATATGGACAGTATGCCCAACCATGTTGCTCTTCACAAAGACATGCAGAGTTTGTACTTTCATTATTCTCTTCTGATGGCTTATTTTGAACAATTCTTTCAGTGGAATATGCTGACAGCTTATTACTTTGATCTGACTCAGTATCTTTCTTTAACAACTGCCAAAATATCTGAATATGCCTATAAACATTCAGCTCATGTTACCAATTCAAATTCTTCTTGATTAGAAGCTTAGATAGATATGTATAGAAGAACTCTCTATAATTTGAAGAGATAGCTCTCAGAAATTGTTTTGAGGCAAAAGATTCACAGATATATTCACACATATTGTACACAGTCACCCAATTCAATGCTTCTTCATAGTTCAGTAAATATGCTTCAATTGCTTGATTCTTTGACTCTTCTTCAAGAGTTTTGAATCTCTCTACTAGTCTAGCTTTCAATTGAGAAGCATTCATCACATTTCTAGCATATAGAGCTTTCAGATGTTCCTTTGCAGTAGCTTCTACACTATCTGATTCACTTATTGTAAAAATTCTCAGAGACAGATCTACATGATTTCTTATTGTCTTCTGTAGCTCTTGCATTGCTAAAACTCTCTTCTCTCAAGTTCTGTAACAATCTCTTTGCATATTTCTTGCATGTTTCATATCTGCAGAAGTTGCAGTTTCTTTGATTTTTCCAGAAGAAAGAAAATTCTCTATAATGAATTTCTGAAGTTTGGGATGCATTTCTTTTGTCAGATCAACATACAGTCACAATTGATGGAAATTTGCTAAATGCTTGATGTCTTTGATTCATTCTTTCCAATCATCAGAACTATTCAGCATAACAACTCTTCTAGACAATTTGTTCATTTTTAATTAATTATTGAAGTGAGATGTTGACCCTAGATTATGGTTTTCTGTAGACTTAGATTGGTAAAAATTATATAGATGTGTTAGATCTCTGTGAACTCTGCAATTAAGGTTTAAGCTTAAATAGGGGGTTCAATGTATGATCTCAAGATACTTAATAGTGACCTCTATTTGTATGGGTAACAAGAGTAAAATAAAGTATCTTGAACATATCTTTAGATAATAACCAAATTCTTGAAAGAGCCTGGGCTCATAACTATTGAATGACACAGGAGCATGTCATGATCATGTGACTGAGCATCTATAATATTGTGTCTGATCTTGCTCCTAATGAATGAGACATGGATACTTATAGATGAACATGCTATAACTGAGACTATGGGAAAAACATATGAAAAACTTCTAGCAAACCTCCACCAGCCCAATAGACAAAGATAATGAAATCAGTACTGTGGTCAAGAAGAGAAGGTGGCAAATCTACAGCTCTCCAGTTCCTTCTTCAGAGATCTGATCACCTGACAAGTCACCTAACTCCTGCTCAACAGTGGTACAACTGCAGAACACAGCCAAAATTCCGGCAGAACATAGAAATTTGATCACAACTCAGCCAAAACAAAATCTTTTTAAATTCAGTTGGATATTTCTGATTCTCTGATCAATTCTCTACCTTTCTGATATCCTATTGATTTTCTCCGGCCCTGATTTTCACTTCCGAAAAGTCAAAACCATTTGCCAGTTGGGGTCAGCAAAGATAAATTCAACCACAACTCAGTCAAAACAAGATCTTTTCAAAACTGGTTTGATATTTCTGATTCTCTGATCAATTCTCTATCTCTCTGATATTCTATCAATTGCCTCCGGCCCTGATTTCCACTTCCGAAAAGTCAAAACCATTTGCCAGTTGGGGTCAGCAAAGATAAATTCAACCACAACTCAGTCAAAACAAGATCTCTTCAAAATTGGTTTGATATCTCTGGTTCTCTGATCAATTCTCTATCTCTCTGATATCCTATCAATTTTCTCCAGCCCCAATTTTCACTTCTGAAAAGTCAGAACCATTGACCAGTTGTGATTAGCAAAGATAAATTCAACCACAACTTAAACAAAACAACTTTTCTCTCTTTCTTATTTGTCCCAAAGACATAGACTCTCCCAGTCACTGATCCCTGCATCCATCAGCTAGTGATGGTTAAAATTGCTCTTTTATAGTTAGAATAATCATACTAGACTTGTTGATTTTCTAGCAAAGAAGAAGGCTTTTTACTTGCATATCATAACAGTTTCTTTCAGTTCTTCTGCAGTTGGAATTTGACTTTGCCTTGAGATACATTAGTGTCTTGCAAAGAAGAATTAGGATTGTAATCTGAGGTTAAAAAAGAACTGAGTTATCTTGAATCTTAGATAGTGGTTCTGA
>NW_026054722.1:0-14472 GCF_022830035.1 Ophidiomyces ophidiicola
TGTTAGGGCTTATCAATCAAAAAGTCAACAGTTCTGTATAAATAGCTATTCTCATGATCTCTTTGTTTCCATACTCTCTTCTCACCAGGAACCTTCTTGTCGCATGGCCAAATTCACATACCAGTGTCGCTCTCTAACTTGCAAACCTGGCTCACACCCCCAGCATGAAATCTCAGTGACTTCTATCTCCTTCTACATGCTTCCATCTGTGACAAATGTCTTGCCTCAGGCTCTCTTTGTCTCAACCCCATGATGGACACCACCACTAAGCTGCAAGCTAGTACAAGGGGTGAAAGCTATATGTAAGGGAGAAAGACTAGACTTGTGTAGGGCGGCTTTATCTCAGCATTCTGTTTTCAAAAAAGTTCAATCTCAACATTACAATATCCTCATATTTACCAACATATAGAGAGTATGAGGCAGCTGGAACTGATTCTAAGGAGGAGTGGAAGCATGCTATTCATGGTGTTTCACACCCTTGGTTGGTCATAGAAATATCTTCGGGGCATTGACCATTTCACATTGCCTGAAGCTTCATGTGTCGAGTGAGACAAAATTAACACCGACTAGCACACCACTGCATACTGTGAAGGTGGCGTGAAGCCAGATGGGAGGAAGGTAGATAATCTCGGATGAACTAGCTTCTATAATATAACCCCCTTCTAGCTGGCCGGATATCTTGGTGAGACGACCACTTTCACCAGATGATCCAACAAAGACACGGAGGTTAGACTCAGTGGGAGGGTACAGAAGCCAGATACGCCGTGACGTACTGATTGACTGTGACAGAGCATGCCGGTTTTGATCCGAGGTAAATCAGCCTTGTTGTCTTCACAGTTGCATAGAAACATACCTATGTGAATATCCACGAATGTACCAGAGGGTGCAAAGTTGGCGTCAAGGCCCGGGTTTTCATCCTTCATGATATGAAGCCTCTGTCGCAGTGATCTGCAGGGACGAAGATGTCCTCCGATAGTGGTATGTTCATCAACTTATATTGGTCACTGGTGTCTGATTCATAAAGAGGCACTAAAGCCTGACCCTGAGCTGTGGAAATGGCCATCTCTCGTTCTTCATTCTTGACCTTTGCCCCGTCCTTTAGCACGTTGAAGCCAAAGCCTCGTTGAATACTCATACCAATGTTGTGCAGAAATCTCGCGGGTGGAAATTCTTCATTCCAACACTGATGGAGTTGCAGCAGAGCAGGCATATCCCAGTGCAAAGGCTGACCAGCAGGAAGCAACTTGAGATTGTGTACCTCACACTGCGGGAAATGATGGGTTGTCTGCAGCTTGGACACTCGATCAAGAATGCTGGATAGTGTTTCAGATGGAACTTTGCACATTCAGTATCTTAAATGCCCTATCATGGATATGGCAAATTTTGTTTACTGTCTGTCTTTGAAGCCTGAACTAGCACGGGCCCTGTCATCACTCCGCTACACGTTGAGCTGATATTTCTCGGATGTGCAAAAATTTATTACCTGGCCTGGCCTTTGACATCACATTTGCGTCATCTAGCGAACACAAGGTAATTGTCAACCACGGTGATCCTCCTCAATTGGGTAGCCTATATAGACATATGAAAAACAAAGGCATAGGACAAACTTTCGGCAACGCTGGATACCTAAGCACTTTACTTGGCCAGACATGGGAGCCAAGAACGAAACCAAACAAATATGCGGCCATCTAATGGCTCTCTATCAAACCACATCCGCCCATCCCATTCATTCTCAATGTGAGTCCTGCTAAGCTGTGATCGGGCCTCTGAATCCAATAGCCTTTGTTTCAATTCTTGCTGATATGCTCTGTGCGCCATCTCCGCAAACATGAATGGGATTCCCCCTTCCATGGAAAATGCGTCCCTGCACTTCTGATATCGTCCCTCTGGATCAAGGAGGGAGTATAAATGACCTTGGTCCTTCTTCCTAGTGGCCTTCAAAGCCTGCAATATCGCTGTCAAGCTGTGGAAATTTCGCAATATGCGGAAGTGCTGAAACCATTAGCATAGATGAAAAGGCTTTCCTCAGGCTTCCTTACCCACGCGAGGCTCCAGAAAAAGCCAACAGATTCAGGGATTGCTTGAATACAGCGCTGCGCCTCCCTGCATCGTCTGTCCCAACAACGGCCCATGTCCTGTACAGCCATATGAGCATACATGGCACAGTCTGAGGCTGTAATTGAAACAGCTAACCCAAGTTCGCCTCCTGGCCTCCAGAACGACTCAGGTTCGGTGCGGATGGCATTTTCTAAGCCATTGGGCTGAGAATTCGGTTGTCGTTGGAGAGTTGCTTTCATGGACGCTGGAGCATAGAATTCCCGGAGAGCTTCAATCAAAGTATTGCTATTGCCTGGCAGAACCCCTTCCATTTCCCAGTATCCACGATACCCAAAGCCCATATCAAATTCTTCCAAAATCATCTTGGGCCAGACAAAAGGAAAAAAGCTATTTATCGAGGCTTTGGCGGTTGTTGGGGCTTCGGAATACCGGTGGTGTCGTAACCTCCGCGAGCCATTCGGAAAAATGACTTGAAATTTGATGCTGCTACTATAGCGATCAAACCACGGGGAATGCCGCCTTTTATGTTGGAAGTACAAGCATTCATGACCTGCTCCGATGCTATACTCAACATATGGCGAATAGAGGAAATGCACTAAGCGTGCCCTCCCCCCATTCACTTGGCGTTAAACATAGCTCCCAGAAAAGGAAGTCTTCATAGCTCTTCAGTTCAATTTTGTAACATATAATTAACTTCTGATTTGGTCCCGTTTCTAGAAAATAAACCACAGCATCAAATACAAACGAATCAGCCAAAAACTCACGTGTTTGTTATGTTTGTTCAAGGGCGTCGAATAACTGCTGACTTTGAATTGCGATACTAATCGGGTTAGTGGTGAAGCGCGTTGTTTAAGCCCGCGCATTGCTTGAGGCGAGGATCATACGAGTCGAGCGCCACAGGCCATTCGTCTCATTCCGCGGATGGCGTTTTTGTTGGAATAGGGAGAAGTGGATGTGGAAAGATCCAACACTCCCGAAAAGTCAGACGTGTCTGGGTCATTCCTGAGTCTCTTGCCCTCTATTGGTTGATATATTGTCAGTCTGAAAAATAGGCTTCGCACTAAAAATCCAGCTGGAGGAGGCTGTAAGGACCTCCTGTAGGCCAGTTTGGTTAAGTTCTGGAAAGCATGCATTCTGGCCCATACTATATAATTCAAAGGCCAAGACCCCACCTCGGCCATCCGCCACCTCGAACAGGGCTTGCCAAACACTGAAAATGGCAATAATACGACGCCTGAGTTCACAAATCTGACTCGCTTGCAAATTTCATCAACGATCGATCGGCGGGCGGTGAGGGGCCTCGAAACAGAGCATTCACTCCTTCCCGTTCGAAAATCGACTATATGCCAAAAATGTACAATTTCTATATGAAGCGCCTATTTTGTTGCAATCATAATCAAGCTACCACATTCTAGTATAGTGGCAATTCAAGCCATCAAGTCACAATCATACACTGAGCTCATCATCCATAGAAGCACTGGAAGAAGCCCCTGTCGACTTCTAACATTTCATTATGTGCCTCACAGTGCAGCCCACAAGCGCGGCTGAAATATTTTTCTAACAACCGTTGCCTTTTTTGTGAAGAAAATGAAAAGGATTTGGACGATGTGACTATGGGTACCCATGGCCTATTCCACTCCATTATCGAATTTTGCTCGCGGTCGCACCCATAGTTCCACATTGCTGCCCAATACTAGTCATTTGACTCGCAAGAAAAGTCAAGGCGCCCCCTCCATTCGCCCCCGCCAAAAGGGCCACAAAATCACCCATCTCCCTTTGACATTAGACCGATGAAGTACGCCGCTTGCCATGTTGTATATTTGGCATTCAAATACTCTCTGGTCTGTCGGACGCTGTTAAAAGAAAATATCCTTCCTGATCAATCCAAAGGTTGATCCATCATCTCAGCATTTTGGGAATTGTTACTTTGAAACTACAAAAGGTTGACGTGGTGTTAACCGTTCAAAATGGGGGTAAGTTCAATCCCGCTCGTCGCAGTGTGTATTGTCGAATGCTAACCTACTGTTATCGATAGAGAGGAGACGACGCTCTAGCCGGCCGGAAGGAAGAGAACATCCCTGGCCATGTGTTTGCATCGAGCGACACCGAAAGGAAAATATACTTCAAGGGCCGCTACCTCTCGATCTATGACGAGACAACCGAGCACTATTACACACACGTAGATCACGACTTCCCGACGACAGACTATGAGCGATACACGGTTCCGCCCGGGTACACCGTGTACATCCGAGGTGCGAGCGTGTACTTCGAGGTCTAGGACGAAGACGGGGGCATAGGCAGAGGCACGAGCTGGAGGCCGTAGGCGTCGATTATACTGTATGCTTCCTTGTTTCCACACCACACCGTGAGGGAGACGTCCGCCCCGTTTTCCTTCGGAAACAGAGTCGACACGCAGCCGGTCATATCGAGGTTTTGACTTCGTTCCCACTTCCACAGTCGGCTGTTCTGGACCGCGTTCCTCAATGGCTCTGGGAGCGATTGGACACTGCTGGCAGACGCATCTGTGAAAATATATTTTACTTCTAAGCATGGGTTAGTAATATGATAGGCATGATTAAACTTTTCGTCTTACCCCTATTTTCCTTCGATGGCGGCTGTGGACTCCAGCCATCCTCTCTGTTCCGGCTGGATCTGGCCGGAGTTTGACTTGCATTCGCCTCAGGATGCGATTGGCATGCGGGAATTGCACCGCGACGATCAGTTTTGATTGAGTCTGGGTATGGCCCTGCAGCTGTTTGGATTGGTTGGATGGGAGGAGTATGGACCAGCTCGGAACTACGCGACGATGAAACGATTCCCATCTGCCGTAGGCTCGGAAGTTGGAAGGTAGGGTCCGTTGTCCTTTGACGTCGGTGTCGGCCCAGACGTTGGGAAATCTTGCCTGCCGAAGGATCAGTCAGGCGCTGGGAGGTATACAAGTCAAACATACTGCGCAGACTTTTAAATTCATCACTCATGGGCCTCTCGATTTCCAATTCATTCATGATATCGATAATAGCCTCCGGCCAGGCTTGCTCTTTCTCCTCTTTGACCTGCCGGATAATACCGCTGAAGATGGAGGAATTTCCCTCGATCCAAACCTTAGAAGTGTATGACGCGGAAAGGCTGATCACGCCGTCGGGGTATTTCTCGCATAGGTTCCGAATGATCTTGATCCTGTGACAACTTGTCTCCATCGCTGCCGCAGCAGCCCTGCTCTTGTATCCTGGCGGCCTTGGTGGCCCGAATATCAACCGGAAGTTTGCCCTGATCGTCCGTGACGATCTCAATTCGTTGGCTTCCGTCAGTTTTCGCTTTTTTGTATCAGCCTCTGCCTTCAGTTGGAGAAGTTTCTCGTCCAGCTGTTTCTGGCGTATCACGTTCTCCTTCTGGGTTTGATTTTTAATGTCGGTGACCGCCGTGATCAGTTTTGTGGCCCAGTAAACGATTTTGTCCGCCTGTTCGGCAGCAAAGTCTGGGGACTTGGCGAGATGCACTGTCATGGCTTCGAACCTGTTGGCCTGGTCCATTAAAGCCGATATGGCGTCGACTGCGGTTTTGGAGGTTGCCATGTTTGCTAATAATGGTAGAAGGCTCTGCATAAAATTCCAAGCAAGGTTGCCTGGTGTAGAAAAAAGGGTGCTGGTTGGGTATAAATAGTCAAGTCCTGGAATTCAAGCGCACAGCCCTTCAGCAGTCTAACTTAACAAATGTGGAGATACGTACATTCATACCTTCATCATGCAGTGTGATCGTTTCGAGCCCTTACATACGTTCCTGTTATATCAGGAGGTATGTGCTAAACGATGCTACCCCATAGGTGGGACTCAAATTCAACTTCTAGAATAATGAGTTCAGACCCCTTACCGTCTGCTCACATGCACAATAGGTGGACAAACTTTTGGGACTCAGCTTTTGGCAGAAACCCTCTTGATTGGTTCATAGTCGATTTCTAGAAAAGATACTTTGATCCCAAGCCCCTCCATTACCTTCAAGGACAGCTTGGACTGCCTGGCCTGGCAAGTGGTGCTGGCACGACAGCCCTAACCTTGACAGTATTCTAGCCGCGGAGGCACAAGTGAGGCATTTTATTCCAAACAGCCCACACTGGTACACGGGGTCCATGGAGCCATTGATCGCATCGTAAGGCGGCGCGAAACCACAGCACGTCCTCGCCTTAGCGCCAATGGTGAACTCATATTCTCCCTTTAGCATGGGAACGTCCCATACTGCCTTTTGGCCAACTTTTCTTTCAGTTCGCGCTATGCTAGCACAGGAATCACAAGTAGCTTCGGTGTCCACCAGCAGTTGACCCACCCCAGCCTCTCCTTCAACAGCTTTCCTAGATCGGTTCCAAAACCTATAGATTGACCTTACAGTATGCTCATTGATCACCTCATATATATAACTGTCGCTCACTTACTCTTCTCACCATGCTATACCCACATAAAGTCTGATTTCCTTTCATGGCTTCCCCTCGAATGTACCGCTTAGCGGATTTTTTCGAAGTCAGAGAAAGGTTCGAGGTATTCAAGGCTGCAGATATCAAAGATGAGGATCATGAACCTATCACTGGTGAATTGCTGAAACAACGAGTAAGTTCTTGTTGAGTATCTTGTTCCAGATCGCTGATCAACCTACAGGAAACACTCACAATGATAACTGTCGGACTCCAATTTATTCAGCAATGTATTGCCACCGATATTGTTCCTGGACACGAGGCAATCAATCTTTTATGTTCTTTGGATCACATTGTAATGGAAGTCGCTTCAACGGCGGAGACCCAGGCCCTCAAAGAACTACTTCAAATCTTGCCGAAGATCATTTCGAACATTATTTTGCCCGCCGACCGAGAGGAAGTTATGATTTACGGAAGCCTCCAATGGCTATCAAAATTATATCCTGGCTGGACTTTTCGAGCCGATAAACGCATTGGGGGAAAGCGCAGAGTGGTCCAGAAAATGAATCCGGGTTCCGAACCGGTGATGAAAGATACAATGCAAAAAACACTCGTGTGGCTAGCAAAAATGTATTTTGGCTGGACTTTCCAAGTGATAGATAAAAGGCCACAAGGCCCCCTAAATAAGTCCCTAAAATTCTGCTGCACACACGACATAGGCAGCGATCGCAGGGGAGGAAAGGAGTACTTTTATCCAGTGTATTAATCAATATATAGTGTAGAGAGATAGTTTATCATCAAAGCTCATCTGGGGGGTTTCTCTGTGTTGGTTCTAGACAGTGATTGGTGGGATGAGTGGGATCTCCTTAATTCACGAGGAGCCTACTAGGGACTGTCTTTGCTGATTTAAATCCGTAAGGCTGACACCGGCCTTTCTGATATCTACACCCTTGGCCGGGATGTAAATGTATCAATAGCCACCCCAAACCTGCCTGTCCGGCAAGCGACCTCAATGGTTGAGGTAGATCCTTTGGTGGCTGGCGGCCGGGTCACTTTCGGGGTTTGGGCTTCGTTTCTGGCTTAAATGCCATCGGTGATGGAGAGCAATCGCTCCAAGAAAATGACTCTTGTTTCGTATCTCATTTCAAAGTCCGCGGCGAACTGGGTATATTGAAGCAATGTCTTCGCTGGTCGCGGAGCAACTGGAGAAGCAACCTACAGAGTCTGTTCTGTGAACAATTCATCTGGAGGTCGGTGCTGAGATCACGAAGCATAGGTGACATACTGACCGGCCTCAGGAGGCACCCTTATAGCACCTATGCAGTTTACCTAACAACTCTTAACCCTCCAGCTATCATTCTTGACTCCGGATTGTTGTGGATGTGCCACAGAGCAACGCAATTCGACCCGGTCTTACATCGAAGATATTTGCAGTTGCTCCTACTCTGGATGCTCTTCACCAAGTTCGCAAAATTCTTTGGATACTTCAGGCGCAACCCGTTCCATATCATTCTGATACCGATTTCCATCCTTTTCGGTTATTTCCATGGCATTATCAAGGTGTATGCGGCGTGCACCCTCCATGTGGTAAGCCAGGAGATTCACGAACAGATCATGTGTCGTCGCGACGTCGGCTGACTAGTAGGCAGACCTCATGGGGCACAAGACTCGCCACGCATGGGAACAACGATATTCCGGCTCGACATGGGCCTTGACTTGTAAGTCGTCGCTACTGGTGGCAGCTGACAGTAAATGATACTGCCAGGAGCTACCGCCTAGCGTGCCCAACCCCTCATCAAGGCGAGGGGTTTGAAGAAAAGTCTCATTACAGAAACAATTTTACATATCATTTATTCCAACCTGCAAACGAACACTTGTTCTCTTGATGCAGTCACTATAAATATCGCGATGGCCAGCGCTGAGCGGCAATACACCGATAGGGTCGACGAAAAACAACGACTCGAATTTCTAGAATGGTTCAGCAATGCCAAATTCGAAACCTCTAAAGAATCTCGCTATCGTTACGTCTGCTGCGACCCCGGGCTTCGGTCAAAGGTGTATGAACTTCTAAAAGACATATACGAAATGGTAGCTATCCGTATTATCTGAAGGAAGACAAAGGCTGACCCGAGCCCTAGGGCTACAAGTATTCGGCATGGAAGACACAAGATAATTTTCAGCTCACGAATCCCTCCGGCCACGCAGATATTATCGTGATCTCGGGTGCCCCACGAATGATCGAATCAGGCGAAATACTAGGACCAGGGATGATTAAGAGGATCAGCAACAGCGACATTTTGACTCCGCCGATGAATTGTATATACATATACGATGCAGTACGGACTGGAAATGATCTACCTATATCGGAAGCAAAGTAAATAAACCATTTTATACCTTGATTCAAAAGATCTCCGCTGTATTCAAAAAAATAAAAAGCAAAGTAAAATAAAAACGGAAATGGACATGAAAATGGAATTTAGCTTACTGAGTGGTATCCCGCTCCATTTCCTGGGTATAACGCGATGCCTCTCCAGGGTTACCAATAGTTGGTAAATAAGATGGCCACATTTCTTGCGTGTAAAGGGACGCGTCGCCTGCGATCCCAGCACCCGGGGATTGTGCGTACATATCTGTTCTTGGTATTTCTAAAGAGCATTGCATCTCTTGGGCATATATCGATGCGTCAGGCGACATATTTCCCGTAACCTTCTGGCGATCTGTAAATGTGGAATTGCCATTGTGTTTTCCATTGCCCATAGCATGCGCTGCCTGAGCAAAAGAATCTGTGAAACTAGGCAGTGCAGTTTTCTCAGCGTAATAAGAAACGTGGACGGGGTGTCCAGTCCTATCATTCACAGCTTCGTTTGGTCAGCAACAACCAACTAACTATCTAAGCATCATACCTAAAGCTATCGACGGCAACGCATTTGTCATGTTGACATTAAATGGTTCACCCTGGTTCAGTAAATTTGTTGAGCATGTTCCAGCATTGGGGCTTCCCTGTGGATCACTATTCGGATTTGATATCTCAATACGTGTCCAATCATTCACTGGGACCGTCAGGGCAGTACGTCCTGTTGTAATTAGCACCAATCAAGATCCAATACGCAAGGGACTTACCATTCAGCCCAGCATTATCCGCGAGTACTGGAGTAGGCGGGAGAAAAGATTCAATCGCTGAAAGATTTGGTCCTCTATTATTAGCGTCGCCAAAATCACGGGATCGATGATCAAACCTTCTTTTCTTCCGCGGTTTTGAGCCTGCATGCTGGAATTGCCCAAGCTTGCAATCGTGTTATTGGTCGGCCAAGCGGCGGTCAAAGAGCCCGATCTGGTGGAGGCAATTCGTAGTCTGTGTCTCTCTGTTGGCTCGCTGGTTCCAAGAGAGCCAGTACCGTCGCTGCCTTGCGCATTGCCTTCGCCACTGGATACCTGAGTTTCAGTGAAGATTCTTGTAGTCAAGCGCGCAATTCGTGACCCAGGAGCAGGATTGTTCAGCGGAGATTTTTCAACATTGTGCTGCCCACCATTGAAATTTGGAATTTGAATTCCATGGCCTACATCATTCCCCCAGGTCGAGTCACCAATTTGCACGAGATTGTTGGGGCTCGTGGAAGGATGGGGCAGGAAATGTGGTGCGTTTGCTGGAGAATTGGGTTCTATAAATGACTGCATGCCCGATTGCTGGCTCTCATTTCTTGTTGAGCTGCCATTCAAGATTGCTGCTGAGTCATCCACACCAACGGAAACTGAGGCAGCAGTCTGGGCAAGAGAGCTCTCATCTATATATGTTAGCTTCGGTTTTTGAAAAACATCATACTAAATTAAATGACGTTTCATACTTTCACCCAGCCTTCTTCGTCTCAAGTTTTCTTGAGAATCATCTCCTGTATAAGGCCGCTTTGTAGCACCACCACCGACATGAATGCTGTCACCTATAGGAGGGATGATTGTTGTGGCAGCTACCAGAGCCCGGAGGCCTTCATCGGAGTAGCTGTTGGTTTGGCCGGTATTTGTATGCGGGACATCAACTGGTTCGCAGCAGTGCCCGTTGGCGCGTTCAAGTCTGTTGATGACCCCAAGTACAGTACTAAGCATTTCAGCACTACTCGTCTGACTGCTCACAGAGCCTGATCCCTCCACCCCAGATGGCGTAATTATGTATTGTTCGTGATGGCCATCCGCCTCATCAGAATCTCGGTTTAATTGGGAAATTGGAGACTCTTTTCACATGGGTTAGCAGTGGCCCTGAATTCTGGTCGAAGCTTGTAGGGCTGAATGACATACCTCTTGTGGCTTGCAGAAGGCTCGCATTGTGACTGAAATTGGTATGAACTGAGCCGTCCACACCAACAGATGCTTGGCTTGGTGTGATCGACCTGTTGTTATCAGTAGCAGGTACCTGGCTTGACTGAGTGCTTGCGTGCTGTGAACTCATGGGCGCATCGATGAACATTTCACTCCCAGTTGCATCTGGTTCTCCACGGGCGAGTTCACATCCAATATGCTGAGTAGGCCCGACAACCTCAGTAATGCTTCTGGTATTGACATTGAAGCTTCTAGAGCCTCCTTTCCCAGAACATTGAGGCTGCGGGTGTCTCGTCTGTACAATTGCTTGTCTCTTGCGCGGTTTGATGATGCGGCCGTCTGACTCGACCTCTACTAGGCTGTTTCGCTCGGGGTATACAGATACCGGACCAGCGACGGATTCGGTTGGGTGCCCATCCCCTGTCGGATCAGATACGCTTGGGGCGCTATATTTCTTCTCGCTCTTTTCCTGATAAATTAGGATGTCGGTAATAACTTTGCCACTACACCCCCTGAGCTCATCGTCCTGCCAACCATAACTACGTAGCCCATCAAGTATCAGCTGTACACCAAGTAAGTCATGTTTGTGAAATATGTCTATCCGAGAAGGATAATTTTCTTTCACAAATTTTAGCAAAAGATCAATATCTCCTTGAACAAGATGCTTTTCCCAGCTGTGAAACTCCAGTTAGCATTCATATCAATAATATGCAGAGCAGGGGCCTCACATTCTAGAGCACCGAGGATCCAAACATATCAACGCCCCTGGTCCAACTTTAGCAAGAAGTTGAGCATAGTTACGAGCAGCACCGGTGGTCTTTTTGACGTAGTCAACCGTTACTTTTGCTTCCCGGGCATACTTATTAATGGCAATAGTTGCTTTCGACACACCTTGCCGACATTGATTAGTTGACGCTGCCAGTGTGCCTTCTTCAATTTCAATGCGGACAAACAGAAGTGCCAATCGGCTTTTAAGGCTCTGCATTTTGCTTTCCCTTTTTAAATTTCTCCGGCCATTCTCTAGGCAGACAATTCGAGATGTGCTGGATTTTGAGAATGTTGCACCTGCTTGTTCCCACAATTTTTTATATGAGCCTTCATCAAGGGGCTGACTCTCAATCAAATGCGAGGAAACTTCCACCAAAAGATCGATGATTCGTGCTGGCTTACTATTTCCAAATTTATCCCAAAAGTAAGCTTTAGCAACCTTCGTAACGTCGCGCTGCGAGTATTCCGGGCTGGCTGAAGCGAAAGAAAAAGAGGCATCTTTAGGCTTCCGAAAACTTTGTTTAACAGCGGACTTTGGAGGAGGTGGTTGAAGGGTGGGTTTTGAAAGAGCGGGTTTTGGGGGTGATTGAAGAGCAGGTTTTGGAGATAGTTGAAGGGCTGGATTTGAAAGAGTTGGTCGAAGAAGAGTCGATGAAGAAGTGGAATTATTGAGTAACTTTTGACCAGCAATGGAGGCGAAAGCCGAAGTGAGCGAGAACAACAGCTCTAAACTATCTCTTTTCGGCCCCTGCAAGAAAAATTGCTCAAAGCTGGCATAGAGGTCCTGCTTCTGTTAGCAGCATGACGCATTAATTGTGTTAGAGATGTCCTACCCGTGACCGAAGAACCTCAGTCACACTGAAGTGTGCCAGAGCATCAATAAGGACGTGGTTATCAACTTGCGAACCCATACTGTGCGTGCATTCAACAGAAGAGGGCCATCATCTTCTCAAGGAACAGGTGGAAAGTTTGTC
The DNA here is from genome assembly GCF_022830035.1 of Ophidiomyces ophidiicola. Lineage (NCBI taxonomy): Eukaryota > Fungi > Ascomycota > Eurotiomycetes > Onygenales > Onygenaceae > Ophidiomyces > Ophidiomyces ophidiicola. The sequence continues at coordinate 12,508 of NW_026054722.1, forward strand.
GCCTAGAGTGGAATGGTTATGAGTCCCCAGAGGATGCCGAAACTATTCTACTTTGGGTGTTGCCAGCAAACAATCAATCACTCCGAATCTAGCATGCGTCAAAGCAATTGGTCCCTTTGATTGGCTAATTTATATACATATGGGTGTGGTTGAGGCCCACACTTATTCTCCAATGGTACAAACTCCTCGCGGTTCGGTCCGGTGATGGGTCTGATTCGCCCAACCCTAATTCAAGCCCATTCACTTGCATCTTTGCATCTTTAAATCCTGGACATGTCGGATTTATCTGCTGGGAACTGACACGAACTTCTTTCGTCATCCTCCCTAAGCATCCTCAAGCCGTTGGAGGCCACACAAATTGTTATGCACAGCCCCATTTGACTTCTACAAGGGTGTTGGCCTGCATTAGTGCTATTTTGAGTTTTCACATTTGACATTTTGGCTTGATGAGGTTGATAAACTACCTATGTGGGGTCAGGCTAGACTATCACAGAGTTCATCTGCCTGACTCCTGCTCTGCCTGGTGAGCGTGTTCTGCTCCCTGGAATGGGATGAGGATCTCGCCTGTCCCTCAGGCATCAGGCTGATTCCTGCGGATTTACCGATGGATCACATAATGCGGTGACTCTCTCCACCCCTACTTAAGCGCCACGATCTGGGCCTTCAAGCTGCTGAAAGCCTGAGGTGCGACGGCGGTGTTTCCCGGCCAAAGATACGCCCGCGCATCTTTTATGCTTTTATCACAAATCGAGCTACCAGGCTGAGATGCTGATTCCGAATTTTACTGTCGAATCTCCCTCCATCATCTACCACCATTGATGATAAAACCGCCCATACCGCCTTTTCCCAGGCGCTTCCGTGGAATATCCAGAACGGTGTGTTTGCTCTACAGATCTAAACCAGTCGCTTACCTCGAATTCAGGATGCCAACACTCACCATTGCCTCGATAGGCCGTGCATTCCGCGGGCTCGTGCAAAGAATCAGTGATTGCCTTCCGGTGCGTTCCGTGCTGGAGACCCCCCGAAACCATCCCCCACCTCTGCCCCCGAAAGGCACTTCGGAGCCGTTGACTCGACCGTGAGTTCTATCCTCGTGATCAATTCTCACAGGGGCTGACATTGCCCAGCCCCGGTAAGCAGGAAGGGCCCACATTCCCTGTTCATAGGAAGCTCGCGTCGACAGTCGAACGCGGATCTCCCGTGAACAATACAACAATCAAAGATGTGTGGTTTAACTGTAGCTTCCATCATGAGAACACAGTCAATGTGGCCTCCATTGACAAATTGCCTGATTGTGTGGGTTCCATGCAGAAAACTAGACTAAAAACCCTCAAAAGCCCAGGCAGAGTGCCAAGCAACAATTCTGCCCCCTAAAGGATACAAATGTCCTGCGCGGCCATGCCTAGAACAGTAGGTTCAGCCTGTTCTATTAATGGCACTCGCGCAACTAATTCATTGCTGCTAGTCCACTGCTGTCTTTGTCTTACGAAAATGTAACTGGCTCTGCACCGCCGGGTGTGCCCGCCATGCGTGGAGTTGTGGATGAGCGCATGGAACACAGTGTGATCCCTCCACCAGTGGTGTGATTCAGCTCTGATGAAGTTGATATGAATTCTATGAATCACTTTGTCTGGTGGTTGAATAGCTCGGTTCAACAGCAAGATCGGCGGAGATATGGACTCTTGTTACATGCCGGCTGAAGACTTGAGTCTGGCAGGCATTCTACAAGGCGGATAGACTTCATGGTGTGCTCGGGCGGATCAGTGGCTTGTCTGAATATGCAGTGCGTCGTGAGATGAGAATAAAATTTATGTCCTGGTTTTGTATGCTTCCGTTGAAAAGTGGATTGGGCATACAGTTACACTTGAGGCAGCCAATGGTAGTATGTCCGGACGGCACAGAATTTCATAGCAATTGTTCCTGAAAATGCATAAATACCAGAGAATGGTTGCTCCAGCTTGCTGT
>NW_026054723.1:0-13722 GCF_022830035.1 Ophidiomyces ophidiicola
TTTTACAGTCAGTTTAATTTAAATAAATATATTAATATATTGTATTTAAAAATATTACAATTATTAAGTTTCTGAATATTTAAACTTTGATGATGATCTTCATAAAATTTGTAATGAGCTGGAAGGCGGTGAGTGAGGCAGTGAGATAGGGCTTTACCCTAGCTTTTCTTATTTTTCATTGTTTCCTTCTGGCCATTCTGGTATGCCGTAGAGGCCTGATAGCCAAGCGAGATGTAGCGAGAGCTGACTAATACAAAAACTGACACTAACTTAACTAGCTGCTGCCTCACCTGGTCTTGTTAGCTGCAACCTCGAAATGGTGAACGAACGAAGCCTGTGCCTACACCCTCTCCCCAAACACATTCCCAGATGCAGCCCGATAGCTTACTGCCTCTATTGCTTCCTCATCCAAAGTCAACCACGGATACATCGAAACTAGATACCGGCTCCGATCACTCCTGTTCTTCTAGCCACATGAAGACCTTTCCCAACTCCAGCTTCTTCAAGGAGAAACGGGCGCCTACACTTCCAACGCCAGCCGATATTAGGGCTATCAACCAGAAGTCGGACAACGTCCTCGCCACAAACTTCAATCGCCCACAACCTCTTAGGATCCCGTCACTAGGACTGTTTGTCAAGTATTGAGCTGATGTAACTATTGTCGAAGCTCAGACTCAGATAATGGTACGCGAGAAATTGCAAGGCCGAGTACCTGTCCCCGAAGTCTTTGGTTGGGCGGAGGATGGGGGTCAACGGTTTATCTACATGTCCTTGATTGAGGGCGAGACTCTACAGGAGAGATGGAGAGATATGAACGACCATGAGAGATGGACAATCTGTAAGGAACTTAGGTATATGGTGGAGGCATGGAGGTCTTTGAAGCAAGATACACATGATTACTATATCGGTAAGTAAATTTTTCTAGATATAATATTTAAACACATCTAATCTAAAATACCTATATTATAGGTAGCCAGGGCAAGCAACCACTTAATGACATATTCGTTGCACATCGTCCAGAACTTACAGGGCCATTTCAAGGTGTTAAAGCGGTTAAACAGTTTCAAGATGCTTGTGGTATTGAAATTAGTACTGATGTGCCAATTATATTCACACATTCTGACCTTGTTGCACCCAATATCCTCCTATCCCTAGGACCAAATCCAAAAGTGGCAGCAATTATTGACTGGGGCCAGGCTGGGTGGTATCCTGCGTACTGGGAGTATTGCAAGGCCAAACGGGTGAGACTGAACCCAGAACACTTCAGTGATGCTCTCCAAGAAGAATGGAGGACAAAATATCTACCACTTATTATGGATCCCGTTCACGATGAGACATACTACCACCCCTGGCTTTATTTTGTTTTGTCTAAGGGCATCTGATAATGTCTCTTCTGCAGCAATAGAGTATAAAGACAGTCTAGATCTGCCTAGCTTGCACGCCCCTTTTAGTTAACAGCATCTAAAGAGAAACCAACCTATAACAATGTCTGTCTTGCCAATTATTGACGGCAACCTCAAACTAAACTTCTCTCATCTAAATATGAGGCGACTTCTGCTGTCACTTTAGATGACTCTAATACATCAGCTACATCTGATGAAGCTGAGTTCCACGATGCTGTGTGTTTGCACAGCCTAATAATATAGCGTCGAGGATCCTCAGGCTTCATTCAAATAAACATACTAAAAGAGCAAGAACCCGAGCCAACAGTGCTAGCGACAAGTCTTTCCCAAATTAGGCCTTTAACCCTTTATACATAGCCATCAAGTAGTAAAGCATTGAATTCTTTTCATATCTATTTTTTTCACCTTGCTAGGCTCCCACTCCCAGGGTCTGTCGAGAGTCGAGAACACGGGCACAGGGACGTGAAAAAGCAGCCAAGTCGTAATCGGAATAATCGTGATCAGTATACGGAAATATGTTGTTCCACTCACCGAGCATTCTCATTTTGCTCCACAGAGACTTTTGATTTTTGGCTTATCATTAAAGTGCCTCGTCATCTTTGGCTAAAAATAACTATATAGGGGCGCTTAGGGCGACCAAGCGGGAAGATATAGAACTATCTCAGTTTAACTAACCTCACCCTCTGATGTTCATCAGCCATCTTTTTAAACTAAGCACGGACCCCATTCTTCCTTGATACTGTTCACGAAGGAGAGCGTTTGCGTATCACCCCACCGTACATACTTCCCACTCACTTATGCCACCGTTGGCACAGAAAGACAGCGCATCGCCAGGGCCCTCCAGCTCCCCACCACTAGCTTTAAGATTCGCACTATCTACCCCGTCGAGACCCGTAAACACACCAGCAAACCCAACAGCCGCAATGGCCGAAGCCAACTCAATGTTGTCTTAAAGAAGCCATTACCATTGGTTAATGGTGTGGCATTAACATAGGAAAGAATAAACGAGTGTTGTGGAGTATGTCTTATATAAAACAATAATTTTATTGGATAGCCCTGCCGTCTTTACTGGGGTCCCCAGCTCTGCGTTATTCACGGAGCTGCATTTTGATAAAGCAGCCATATTCTCATACTAGAGTTGGGGAGAAATCCAGATATTCATTTGACTCTGTGAGTAATAATGCAGGGATGTACCTGGTGGAGTTGCAGTGCGAAGTGCGAAGCGCGAAGGGCGTAGAAACCCTGCTCAGATTGGGGGCCAAAATAAGGCCAAGCCGGAGATTCAAGTTATTCTTTAAATATCTAACAAGAACAGCCCTACCACGCCCCAGTTAACACCTCGCGAGTGATCAGCGGCAAAGCCAAAGATTGGAAATGCCGTTTCCTGATGAAATGCCAAATCACCCCGGCGAATGGGCCGCTTGCGAGGTTCGAGGATACTTCTAACGCTAAGCTTGAACATCTACTCCGTATCTTAGGATTGATATAACGTTCAGCTAGGAAATGTAGAATTGCCGGGTTTCCCTGGCTTTTAAAAAGCCACAGAGGTTGGAACTCTCATAACGCACCCCGACCACATAGTACTGAGTCAGCTGCATTGAATCCGGCGCGCCGGTGCCAAAGTCATTCATATCTTCCTGTGGAGGAGCATACCCAAGGGATGGTTGGATATCATCGCCCGCCGTCCCGCATGTAGGAGCATTCTCCATCGCTGCGCCGCGTCTTTGTTTCTCTTCTTTCCTGCGACGCCGTTCGCCGCGTGCCGCTCTGCGGAGACACTTGCTCTCACTTTCCATTACACCACCACCAGGCAGGGCTCTCCCTACCGTTGGTCTAGTTTCTACGGGAGGGCCGTCCCCAGGCACAAAGAGCTGTGATGTAGGCAGATTTAAGGGAGTTTCCCCTGCCGGGCTACCTCCAACCAGAGCCTAATGCCGTGGCTTGCGGAGTGCGCCTTTACGCTTTTATATCCCTGGTGTTGTATCTAGTCCATACTTTACACATTCACTCTTTCACAAGTTTACTCTTCGGAGAATTTCTGAAGGCTGGGACTTAGTAAATTGACAAGTATTTTACACAGTATATGTACTATATGCAGGCAGTAAATACGAGAAAAAGTAGATAACAATGAATAGGAATAAATTTACAATCAGAACCGTTTAGCGCCAGGAGCAGAGCGACTCTAAGAAACCCATCTTTCGGTTACCGCCACGGCCATGTCTAGGCTCTTGGTCACCCCGTGCCATGTTATCAGATTGGTGCTGATTCCCGGGTTTTAATTGTATCTTATGCTCTCCGGCCCGCTCTGTCTCGGAATTATCAGCCTCAACGAACAGCCCCCCTTCGACAGCCCGTTTCCGCAACAGCCTTGCTTTTTCCCGTCTCTTTTTTCTTCTTTGGCGCTGTTCCCGGCGCTCTCTTTTCTTTGCTTGTATATCTTGGCTCGCGCGCTTCCAGCACTCTGCCTCGCGGCCGCTCTCATCCGCCGTATCTGAATCCCGCTGTTTACCCCAACAGGCTTCACTCATGGAAGCATTCTCTTTGGCTGATAATGGCGGGATATCTAGAATATCGCTTGTGGCAGGCTCCTCTAGCCCACTTGCAGTGGGTTGGGAAACCTTTCCAAAGAACGCAAGATATACGCAGCGTCGGACAAACAGGCCTGTGACAGACTCGGCCATATTCTCTTTACCAGTATGAAGATAATCAAGAAAGAGATACGGGCTATCTTGTTTCTGGCATCTTGCTGTAGGCTGCCCGCATCGAGCCTTAACTTTATTAACGCTATCGGCGACCGGCTTATTGGATGCTTGGGCCTCGCAGGTTTGTGCTTCCCGAAAAAACTGAGTGATCTGATCAACTAGGTTGTCGAACTTTTCTGGGGGGTATCGGTATTGGCCCGGTTTTCGAGCTTTGAGCAGGGCGTTCCGGGCGATGAGCCTGTCGGGGTGGCTCTCGAGCAATGTTTTTATCTGGGGGGACTCGAAGCCAAGGTCACACGCAAGGGCCGCCATGTTGTGTAGTGTAGCTTCATCCGCGTCCTTGCCCACGGAGTCGGCGAGGCAAGTATCCCCCCCAGCACCTTTTCCGGCTTCAGGGTAGTGGCGCATTGCGTAGAGCCAGACTTGCCGGTACCCCAGCTCGAAACGGCACTCAAAACTCTCAGACGTTGTCCTGAATCTGCCCTCCATCGTCTGAATCTTACACACGTTCTTATTCTGGTGGGTATCTTTGAACATGTGCTCCATTGCCTGCTTGACGGTGCGGAAGGCTTTAGTTAGTGTGAGAATCGGCCGTATGCAGCGCAAGCACGCGACCAGATACTTGAAGTCCTCGAAAAAGGAAAATAGTGATGGGATTAGACCGTCAAACTCTTCTAGTTTCCCCCAGATTGCCTCCCGCTCGCGGCTACTGAAGTTGCGGAATACCTCCCCGCTAATAATGAGGCCATGCACCTTCCTGGAGTCGGTTGTACAGGCGCCAGGAGCCGTAAGCTGTATGGTTTCAACGGTATGCTGGTCTATTTTCCCCATTGCGGATTGATCATTGTCTACAAGCGAGGACCAGAACACCCACACATAGGTTAAGTAATTTATGATCTCCTGTCCATGTGAGGTTAGAGAAAGAGGCTAGATCATAGTAGAGAGCCCTACCTCGTCGCATTTAGCGGAAAATACTGGCCCCAGGCCGCCGAGCCTCATTCCACCCCAAAGCCCTGGAACTGGAAGCAGTCGGTTAAAGGCCGCACTCAGTCTTTCATGCTTCGATAGCTGTTTCAGCCTAGTGAGTTTGGTCTCTGAGAGGCGCGACTCCCACCTTTCCAGGGACTGCACATTCCCCTCAGCCTTGTAACGTTCTATCTTCCGGTATATCTCGCCGTCACCGGGTGCTATTTCGTTGGAATACTCTTCGGCAAGTGTTGCCTGCAACTCAAGCCCTATGTCTACGAAACACTTAGTCCCGTATCTCCGCATAGGAGGGCCGGCTTACCGTCTAAGTATAAATCCACTGTCCACCACCGATCGCAGGGAGGCAGGGCCTGCCGGCCGGCTTCGATCCGATGCCGTCCATGCAGACAGAGCAGTTCATTGCCTGGAAACTGAAGCCAGGGGTACCGCTCAGGTTCGTTCGTCAGTAACTCGGCAGAGCTGGTCGCTGCGTGTCGCAGCGAGTTATCCAGGGCTTGACGAGAGATCAGGCATGGGACATGGTTCTGAGCGTCCAGGCGACGGCAGCCTTCCCGGGTAATTATCCTCTGTAGTCGTTGTAACTTGTTGCTACTCACACCCGAATCCTGTCGAAAACGAATGTGGCCAATGTCAGATGGCAAGGTCCAGATTGATAATGAATGCCTTGTAGGATGCACTATTCTTATTCTCATTGATCATGAGGTTGTTGAGGGAGATGTCTCTCTGGAGCATGTCAGTATGTTTATGAAGTGACTGATATTCTTTGATGCATTCTTTCAGTGCTGTCAGCAAGACAACTCTTGAGCTCATTATGTAGATTGACTTATCATAATTCTTAACAACAACATAATAATAAATATGATTTAAGACGAATGAAGATTGAGACTGCTGACATTTACTAAATGACAGTGATGATTTAACATACATAAAGAAGCATTTCTGACTAATGACTCTATTACTCTTTCTCTTGTAAGACTTATTTCTGCTTAGTGAAGATCTGAAATCAGCTTAATTGTAGTTGCTTATCACTGTGATGTTCAGTTCTCTTCTCACATTATTGTAGATGTCATTATTTCTACTCTGCATCTGAACAGTTTTATGATGATAGTAGCATGTAATGTTGATCATTCTCTTCTCTATCATTTTATGTAGTAACTCTCTCTTCTTATCATGCTCAGAGTACTGTCATAAATTTTTAATCATAACCATCACTCAGAACTTATCTCTGTCATAGTGCATCTTTTAGTATATCATCACTCTCTCAGAAATGTATCTCACACATTTAATCTTTTCATCAATGATTAAATACTTCTCTCTGTCATTCTGCTTTATCTTAATGTAGCATGAGTCATTGACAGTGACAATTATTAAATTGAATTCAAGCTGCTTCTTACTTATCAGCAAATATCTGAGCATGACTGAGATAAATTAAAGATTCTTTTTATGAATGTTAAATTACTTAGATGCAATTTCTTTTAGATAGTTAAAGTGTCACAGTCTCATAAATAATCTGCAGAGTATAAAGTCTGACATAAAGAGATGAGAGCTCTATATGATCAGCATCTCTTTTATATATCTGTTCATGTTCTGTCTGAACTGAGTTTTATAGTCTAAATTGTTCTTTAGCTCATTAGAGATGAGAATCTATAATCAGATATACTAATCATTTTTTGTGAGATTTAATGTCATTTATGAAGTCAATATTCAGCATTCACTTAGCTGTAGAGTCTGTTAGCAACTTATGAGACTGTGTCAGAAACTGTCTTTAAATTCTCTCATTAGATGTATGTTTCTCAAAAAACTATTTTATTTTATTAATAGTCTTTAACAGTTAGACAAGCATAGATGTCTGCTTTACACTCTTGAGTCATCTTCTTCAGTCATTTCTGTTATGAAAGAGCAGTTTCTCTCTCTTCTTGCATCTCTCAAAAACTGTCTGTGCATTTGTCTGCAGCTCTGAGATATATTCAAAGAAAATGTTGTAGAACTTTAATATGTCAACATACATGTCTAGCTTTTCTCTTAGAACAGTGTCTATGTCAGTTCAGAGCTCACTTGAGTTGATGATGCTGCTTGTATTTCAAGTCAAGAGTGTCTGGAAAGAGCACAAGTTATATAAATTATGATTTCTTTCTCTTTTTCAGATCTATAACATATTTAATATTTAATGATCTGAATGAATTGACAGTGTTTTCTTTAAAAAAGATATGTGCATATGATGTAATATAGTCAGATAAAATTAATGCAGAGTTTGCAATGTTTGCATCATTGATTGTGATAATAGTGTTATTCTTAAAAGTGTTTTGTGTAGATAGTGAAATATAGTCAGTAAGTTCTGACATAAAATCTGTAATATTACTATTATTGAGTGTACTGATTTCTTGATCATTATTTTTGATGAGAATTTCATCAATTGAGATCATATAAGTTTAAGTCTTTGTAATAAGTTCTGTTATAGCTTCTTTAACTGAGATAATTTCTGATTCTTAAAAATCTTCAGAGATGTTTTATCAGTATGTTCAGTTATTCTTCTGTCAATTGATCATTAAGTTGATTTCTTTATGTCAAGAGTAGTCTAGAATCATATTATAATTGATTAGATCAATACTTTTAAACTCTTGACTCATTAATTGTGTAATTTCATTATTGTTGATTCTGCTTACAGTGACATAATAAATTTCATAGATGTGTATTTTATATTCATTAATTGCTTTAACTAATTTAAAGAGTTTTTCATCATTAATCAGTTCTTTTAATTTAACTTGATATCAGTCAATGAAATTTACTTCTGCTTCTGAATCTATTAAGATCAGAACTGTTTCTTTCTTCATTGCTGATTGAATCTGTATTTTGATCAGAAAAAACATGAGACTTTACTGCTTTTTATATAAATTTAAAGTCATTGTAATGTTAATGAACTCTTTTACTTATTTTTTGACATAGTGTCTGTCAGTTTTTGTTTCTTTAGAATTAAACAATCTTTGATTGCATGCTCTTTTTATTTGTGAAAAGTACAATATGATAACAATTTATTGTCAAACTTACACTTTTCATTGCTTTTATTCACTAAGAAGTTATCAAACTCTAAGTTTTAATCTATTTTGTTGTTTTATGATTTACTCTTTTTCTTTTCTTTATAGTAGGATTTTCTACTATCTTTCAGATAAAAGAAGAATAAAGAAAATGTTTTGAAATTTAATTTCTTATGTTTTTCTGAGATGTTTCTCTCTGCAGTAATAAGTCTTTGTATCAGTGTGTTATAGTTAAGTGCATTAAAATTATCTACATATTTATTATATTCTGCATGTACTTCACTGAGCATCTTTAAATATAGATGTGACTTTTTTTGATGTTCATTATATTTATGTTTCAGTCTGCATTTCAGAATTTTCAATTGCATGACAAAGTCATGCATCTTTTAATTTTCTTTCTGCATCAGTGTTAAGTATTCACATTCTGCATTTCTCAGAGCATGTTCTGGATTCACAATTTGATGTTTTAATCATACTTTTAAGTCTTTTCATGAAATTCATTTCTCAGAGTTCTTAAAGTTATGTGATCATTTAATCAATAACTTTAATTTAAAGTGTTGAATGACTTTCAACATCTTGTGTTTATCATTGTTTTTGAAGTATTTCTCTTAATAAAAATGAAAGATTTTAGAGATGATGATAAACTCTTCTAAATTCTTAAGATTCTGAGCAATGAATCTTTTGTTCATCTTTTATATTAAAGTGTGCAGAGAATTTCTGTCTTTTATGCTACTAATGTCAAAAGAGTTCTCTATTTATGCTTCTTATATCATTATTTATATGTCTGTTGTGTCAATGATGTTCTCTGTAAATAATTCTGAAGAAATTGATTATATTCTAAGTGTCAGATTGAAGAAAGACATTTTCTCTGATGAAGAATTATTATTAATAAAATTTTCCAATTTCTGAATTTTTTATTTTTTCTTAATGAGATTGAGCTTTGTCTCAAACTTCATGATGATTTAATCTATATCATGAAGAAGATTCTGAATTGTAATGTTCTTTTACTTTAAAATAATAGCTTTTGATGTCTGTTCTCTTAAAATTACTTTCTCTAAAGTGTCAATGTTCATTGACTCATTTAAAGCATTAATTAAGTGTTCAACTTATGCTAATAATGCTTCTTAATTACTCATTGAAGAAGTTTCAGCTATAGCTTCTGAAATTATAGTCTGACTCATCTGTTTCTCTTAAAATACAGTGATAGAGACTTCAATCTGTAAATTATTATTAAAATTTACTTTCTGTTGTCTCTTTCTGATTTCACTTCTGATTTCAGTCATAGTATTTAAATGTATCTAACAGTGTGAAATTGTGTTTATTGTTATGTAAAATATGTTGATATTGAAGAGATAGAATAGAAAGAACATTTAGAATGAATTGACATTTCATGTATGAGTCTCTTTTTTCATCAGTACTTAGTTTAAGCCATTCTTGAATTTCTTCTGTTGTTATAACATCATCTTCATTCAAAGCCATTCAGATTTCTGTTTTTATTGCTGTAGATGGTTGTATTTGGATGGATTTTTCAGAGAATTAATAGAAAAAGTGAATGAGTTCATATTTTATAGATCTCAATAATAGATTTTGATGATTGTTTTAAACTTTGTCTAAGAGTCCTTTGAAGTAGATATTAATAACTGATGTAATGAGAGCTTGGAGTACTAGACATCATTTCTCTGACTTTAGTATGTTGAATTTTCACTGTTCAGAGAAGAATTGAAAGAATTTGAGATGTTGATCTATGGTCATGATGTATCAAGTATTTCTGTACTTAGTGAGTGTTACTGTTCATTCACTAAATATTGCTAATTGTTTAATTATTGTATCTAACTTATCTGTGATAAGTATGTCATCAGTGTTTATTGCTGAAAGGTCTGTGGGAAGATAAAAGATAGAGAACTAGGCTGACTACTGAGACTGAAATTTTCTGGCTGGGATCCCATCCCAACTTTTTTTTTTTTTAAATGGGATGGGAACAGGGCTTGACCTTCAGGGACAGGGCTGGAAATGGGACCAAGATTGAAAAATTGAGTTGGGATTGGGACTAGAGAAGTTGAAACAGAACTTACTAAGAAACCCCATGGAATCTATAAATTGAGACTAGCTACTATGATGCTGGAATCAAGACAGAATTGAGACTATCTGAGAAGAGACAGAGATCTCTGATCCCTAGAAACTAGATTACATAATTATAAGTAACAGTCTGAGATAATGCTTTAAGCATATTTTCACACATCAAGATTGATTCTCAACTTCTGCTTATCTCTCTGCAATCTCTTCTGTATCTTTCTCTTCTTTCATAATCTGTGATTAACATCTGTTGTCCAATTATTTGACACACTCTGAGCAATTGATTCAAAGTAATATGTAATTGTCAACTCATTCTCTGATGTCAAAAGTTGATTATCATCATTGAATTCTTGTTTATCATTGTCAATCAAACAGTTCATATCTGATTGTGATGCTGATATCTGCTCATTCTCCAAAATTTCATGCACTGTATGTTTAACAATCATTATTTGCTTTACTGTTGATTCTGCAAGATGATCACATTAATATGAATAGATGTCTCAATCTGAATTGAACTTCTGCTCAACATCTACTTCAGGGAAAGGGACAGTCAATATGTCTTGTGCCATTCTAGCAACTGTTGAATATTGTTGATCAATTTCTCTTCACATATCTAGATTCTAGAATTCCACCATCTTTAAGTGGTGCAGTCACTGGATCCTCAAGATATTTTTCAAATTCACTAATATCACTAGAACTGGTATCATCATTACTGAAGCTATCAAAAAAGACACTGTTCAGATTCTAGATTGCTCTGTTTGTCAGCATTATTATTGTGCAGTGTTCTGTGGAATCAGTATCTCAATTTGTTCTGTTGTGTCTAATAAACTTGACACTAACATCTCATATTGTTTATAATGCTCATTGTAGAATGTCAGAATGAGATTTTGATACTTCTGTCATTCTTCTTGCTTTCAATGTCTTGAATTCAGTGCATTGATTCACTTGAAAGAGTCCAGAACTGCTGCAACAGAGTAGATCTTTTCATGTTCATCAGCTGTCTTGAAATAATACACAGCAAGCTTGTTAGATGCTGTCTGACAAGCTGCAACAAGAGTGTTTTTTGATTCTGACTCTTTTAATTCCTCTTTCTCTCTGTCATCTAAGTGGTCAAATAATCCATTGTATATATGAAATGTCCTGTGAATAGTTGGGCCTTTTGTGGTTGACAGTGTCTTTATGAGAATCATAAATGATTACAGTAAACATATAACATACTTCATCTGTTTCCACTTCAAGTCATTCAGAGCCAGGCTCTTTATCTTTTGATTCTCTGTTTTTTCAATCCATTGGGACAGATATGGACAGAGAAAAAGAGCACACACAGTCATCTGATAAGTTGAATTCCATCTGATCTTTACATCATCAATCATATTCAACACACATTTTTTTTTTATAGTTCAAGAAATAACTGTCAATGTTCTGGGGATGCTTGGACAGCATTTGCAAGCAGACAGATCTGAATGGAGTTCATGCCAAGTATTAGTGATGAATAAACATTAAAGCATTATCAAGAAGCATTATCTTTTGAAGAGTATCTTTAAATGTTCCCATGCCAACATTGTTGAATATATGATCATTATTAAATTGTGGAACTGTGTTCTCATTGTCACTTTCAATATCCAAGCTATTTATCAATGTCTTCACCATCAGTTGTAGAACATGGGCAAGGCAAGGAATAGAGCTCAATGCACTATTTCAATCATAGCCATTTAGTTGACTGAGCTTTGTCTTTAGTGACCATTATAAGATATTGTTATTGCTGACATTATCTGCCATTATACACAGGAGCTGCTCTGTAATGATATGAGTATTCAGAACTGAGTAGAAACACTCACTCATGTTGGCTTAATTATTTGAATCTTTCATTGACTCAAAGCCAACTAATCTTTCTTCAAAGATCCACTTGTCAGTTATATAATATGTAACAATTTCAAGAAAGGCCAGCATGTGTGAGCTAGATCATGCATCAACAGCAAAGAACATCTTTGCTGTAGAATTCAGAGTTTGAAATGTAGTGTTAATGATCTTATTGTACTTATCAGTCAGAAGATTTCAGAGTTTTGTGTGATGAGATATGTCTTGAGCAGCTTCTTTATGAATAAGTTTCATTAGTCCACACAAATGAAGATTGTTGACAGCACAAAATGAAAGATTAAGTGATATAACAGTTTCAAGAACAGAGTCATGAACAGCTTCTCTACTATATTGTCTGAACAGCAACTTCTGTTTCTTCACAGAAGCACTTTTCTAAATTATCAAGAGAGTATTATCTCAGACCATTATCAATTTTGATTGACAGAATGACATATCAATGATATCATCATTTCTACTATTGATGACTCACAATCTCTTTTTTCTTTTCTGACCTGATGACAGCTCTGACTTATATAGTGTTGCTGGATACCATTTGTGTCTTGTTGGGTGTAGATGGAATGTGCAAGCATTCTCTTACACTCTTGGCAGATAAGAACAGATGTTCTGTCAGATTTCTCTGCTGTCTGATCATAACTCTGTCAGTAGAATGTTGTTCATCAACTGCTGTTTCAGTTTGGATGAGAACATCTATTCTGAAAGCTGCTCTTATAGTCAGATGTGGAATTTCATCACTGTATGTCATGATGCATTCAACTAGAGTTAGATGTGTCTGATTATGCAGTAGCAGCTATTTTTACTTAACTTTAAGAAGATGAACTATGACATTCAGTTGTTTTCTGAAGTAGAAAGCTAATTGATGTGAAAATCTACTATAATACTTATGACAAAGAACTTTTAGCTATAGTAGCTGCATTTAAGCACTAAAAACACTATCTGAAGAGAAGTCAGAAATCAGTGCATGTTTTATCTAATTATGTAAATCTACAGTTCTTTATAATGATCAAGAGCTTAAATAGATATCAAGCAAGATGAATGAAAGCACTTAGTGCATATAATTTCATATTATTGCACTGCCTGAGTAAATTAAATTCAGCAGATGCATCAAGTTGTTAATCAGATTATAAAGACATTTATCATGATGAGACTCTTCTATCTACTATGCAATAGAAGATCAGACATGATGTTCAACTAGAATGAAATCTAGAGAACAACATACAGTTAATCTTAATAGTAAACTATGACTGAATATATGATCAAGTACTAAAAGTGCAAGAAATAAATGAAAACTGTCATGCCCACTGTAGACTAGATCTATTCTAGAAGCTAGTATCTTAATAGTTAGCATAGTTCTAATCTCACTAGTACTTAAAGCCACACTAATCTTCTTTCACAGAAGATCAGTGATGAGTTTTTCTCTTACTGTACATATAGCAATACTACGGCATACCAGAATGGCCAGAAGGAAACAATGAAAAATAAGAAAAGCTAGGGTAAAGCCCTATCTCACCACCTCACTCACTGCCTTCCAGCTCATTACAAATTTTATGAAGATCATCATCAAAGTTTAAATATTCAGAAACTTAATAATTGTAATATTTTTAAATACAATATATTAATATATTTATTTAAATTAAACTGACTGTAAAA
>NW_026054724.1:0-13338 GCF_022830035.1 Ophidiomyces ophidiicola
TTTCTTTTGCTTACATTAAGAGACAAATCAAAGAAATGGCAATGCTTGAATGGCTGGAACACATCTTTGAAAATGGAAGTGATGTAAATCACTACTCTCAATTCAATTCAAAACCAAAGTGGAAAGCTTGTCCACTTTCATTTCCCAAACAGATTTGGTCAACAATTATTCAGTTGAAATTGGGTCATGGTTACTTTGGTTCTTACTTAATAAGACTACCAAATCATGATAGGAAAATCTGCAGACACTGTGACTGCAAAGAAACACCAAAACATTTGCTCATGGATTGTTTAAGTCTGAAAGATGACAGACAACAGTGTTTGAAAGAGTTTAAAATTCCACAACTGTCACTTGAGTTTCTATTTAACACTGAATTGAATTTGAAATGGATGGAAAAGTTTCTCAAACAAACTGGAATAGTCACCAGAAGATGGCTTCTGAATGAAACAGACTGAGTATCTTTAAAGATCTCACTTACAATCTCATTATTTGTTTTCAAATTTCTGTGGAGGAAAGACATAAATCACTGCCCTGACACTATTGTATGTTTTTCATTTGTTAATTTGTCTATGATCATGTCTCTGATCATTGTTTTTGTAACTTAGTTAAATCCTGCAAGACAGCTTGCAGGTAGTCTTCATAGTCTTGACTGCACAAGACTATAATGAATAATAATAATAATAATAATAATAATAGATTCTTTATCACAAATGCAATCAATTTTCAATGTTTCAGAGCTGTAGTGAATGTAGTTGTGTTGTGATGATCAGACAAAGTGTCTGGGTAGTCAAAACTGACAACTCAGTCTTTGGTGTGAGAATTTCCACCCCCCACAGTGAATTGTCAGATAAAAATGGAGAGAATAAGTAAGTGAAACAAGAGCTTTTCAATAAATATATTTTCAGTAAATTTGACCTAGAATTGATGGTCTTTCATACCAAGTTCTGTGCATGCCATGCTTCCACCCACCACAATGAATTGCTGAGTGAAAATGAAGAGAATAACTAAATGAATCAAGAGCTTTCTAATAACTATATTTTCAGTAAATTTGACTTAGAATTGATGGTGTTCCATATCAAGTGTGAATGAGTATAATAGAGTTTGGTGAAAGAATTATGTAAGATCAGACTCAGACTCAGCTTTGATGTTGATGATGAGTGTTTAGTAAGTCAGAAACACAAAAACTCTACACAAAAACTCTACACAAAAACCCTTCACTCTGAAAAACTGATGAAGAGACAGCAAAACTGAGTGAATATTTGATCAGTTTAAGAATGTAAGTATTTTTCTCTTGAATATAGATTCTTTGTCACAAATGCAATCAATTTTCAATGTGTCAGAGCTGTAGTGGATGTGATTATATTGTAATGATCAGACAAAGTGTCTCAGTAGTCAAAACTGACAACTCAGTTTTTGATGTGAGATTTTTCACCCACCACAGTGAATTGCTAGGCAAAAATGAAGAGAATAACTAAATGAAACAAGAGCTTTTCAATTATCATACTTTCAGCAAATTTAATCTAGAATTGATGATGTTTTATATTAAGTGCTGTGTCACTAAATATTCATCTGCTTTGAGCACCATTCTATACAGCAAAAGAGATCATATGGTGAAAATGCTTATTTAAAAATATCACATTGAAATTGAGAAGAGATTTTAATCTTTTATATGATAATTTGCAAACAATACATTTACTGATTTCAGTAGCTTTACAACTAATTAGTAATTATCAAGCTTCACCATGTTGATCTTCATTATCACTGATTATGACAGACAGTTACTAATAATTAATTGAATATTAGCTAAATTGAAAGTGATAATATATCTGCATATAATTTAATAAAGATCTTATCTAGACAGAAATTTAAAAAATTCATAAAGCAATTAGGACTTATGAATATTAATTATTTAATAGAGAAGAGTTTGTCATAGACTGACTGCAGAGACAGAAATTTCCCAACTGAAATTCTGTTTCTAATGCACTAATGCAAAATTGAGATGGGACCAGAACTTGATGGTTCAAACTGAAATGAAACTGAGACTTGAGTTTCAAGTACTAAGATGGAAATGAAACTTAATTTAAAGAGATTGAGATTATTTAATTAGAAATAGAAATTCCCAATTTCCCTAAATCTAAAATAAAATCTTATTTTATACTATATTTAGTATCAAAATCATATATAAATGTATATATGCATTTTGACTTGATGTGCCAATTTTTCTATTTTGTCATATTTTGATGTAAAAATACACTTTCAAAATAAAGTTTGAAAAAAATTAAAGTTGTTCTAGAGATAGAAAAATCTAGAGATGGAACTTCAAATATAAAATTTGAAACTAAAAAGAGAATGGAACTTTTATTCATCTTTTGGACTGGAATTGAAACTAACTTTTAAATTTTGAGAAGAAATTTGGATCAACTCATTTGAGATTGACATTCAGTCTTGTTCCATTGAGATTCTAAAGAGATCTCAACAGTCAGTCTAGTTTGTCATCTACATCACTGTCAAAATTATAGAGATGTGTTGAGCAGAAGTTAGATGACTTATTAATAATCAGATCTCTAAAAGACCAGACACAATATTATAGACTCTCAGTCACATGATCCTCACGTGTTCCTGTCAGTCACATGATCCTCACGTGTTCCTGTGTCGTCTGATAGAAACTTTGGTTCATGTTACGTAGTACTCCATACTTCGGAGAATAACTACGTCATCCGACAGTACGCCAACCATCCCTCCTGCTCTCCGCACTCGCGCCACCACGCCACGGCCCACTATTTAACTACCAAGTACCTAGCTTCAACCTTGAAAACCGAGCTTCATCATTCCTCCACTGATCATTACCATCGTCAGAGAAATTATTTCGGATAGAAAACTAACTTGAATGTTCGAAATGAACTCAGACAATATGCAACCTGATTTGGGGAAACGACGAATACGCGCACGGGAGATGCGGAGACTTATCAAAAAGACCACTCTCACTGATCAGCAAGCACACTTCATCTTGAAAGAGATGGAGAAATCAAACTCTTTACATGTTCAGGATCCAAATCTCGTTGGTCAGTTTGTTACAGCTTCTTGGCTTACAGATGAAGAAGCGCTGCAGAGGTGCTCTACATGAGCATTGTGAATTACATATGCCAGGTCATTGATGACCATCAGTGTGAAAAGTAATTCCCAATACCCATATCATACTAGTGTGATTACAAACTAATAAGAATTTCCCTTGCTCAGTTTTCTCGGCTTTGCGTATCCATTTTCAGAAGATGGCCGTCGGCAAATCATTTTACTCTGGCATACGAAAATTCCACCACTTCCTCCGTTACTTGCCGATTTGCCGATATTCGGGACTCGACTGACAATTGACTTTAACAATATACGACCTGAGAATGGAGATGTGTCAATTCTCACACCTGGGAGTAAGCTATATTCTGAATCTAATTCTGTCAATCAGCTCTCTGAAATGTATGGCACTCTTGGTTTCATTATAACCATAGACTCAGCTGGAGATACAAAACATGTTCTTGCAACAGTTAGCCATGTTATTGGAGATTCTGGAAGGCATTTATATGTTAAGAGCAATGGGGAACTTCTTCAGCTAACAACTATTCCTCAGTGTGACAGACTTGGTGGAAGACCAAAGTTTCGAAGAGACTGGTTGATCGATCGCCCAGTTCTAGATGAAATTTGTTTTCTTGATATTCCGGAAATGTTTGCGTCAAACTTTATTCCTTGCGTATTGGGTGATGTGAATTGTCATGAACTCGCGGGTCTTCCCTCCAACATAGCTGATGCTGATATTGAAATTAAACGAAGCCCTTCAGCAATGAACATTGACTGCTTTCGTGAGTGGGTCAAAAATAATAGCCCAGTTGAAGTACATAAAATCGGTGCAAGTACAGGTCGTACATCAGGCTTATTAGTGGAAATTTTACACAACCGTCGAGGTCTCAAACAAAAGCTACCATCTCGGAGACGAAGACGTATGGCAAATTCATCCTCGTCATCATCATCTTCAAGTGAATTAGACGAGACTCCTGCCTACTTGCTGCGCATTAAGTGGAAAAATGCATATGACTCATTTTCTGCACCTGGGGACTCTGGGAGCTTAGTTTTTGCAGAAAAAAATAGAAAGATAATTCCTCTTGGAATTCATTATGGATCAGACAGTGATGAGAGCTATGCTTATTTATTATATTCTTGGTTTTCAGAAATAGAGCTGGTACTGGATTGTGATGCATATTTCTGCAATCCAGCTAAATGCTCATCTGATATAGTTAACTTAATCTGATTATACAAGATCAAGATCTGTTAAGTCACTTCACAATGCCTGGGGACAGTTCAACCCACATCATACCAATTGCACACTGGTAACATCCATGTTTGGAACCAGTAATTACCAGTTAAGACGCCTGGTGACCACCCGCTTGGGCACCTGGGGACCTGCGAACGGGCGGCGACCTCCGTAGTGGTAGTTAATTTTGTAAGAAGCAGTCATTTGGGTGAGATTGGGCAATTGGTGAGGAATTACGTTAAGGTCAAGACTTGGTGGCTTTGTTTAAAGTTCTTTAGGGCTAGCTGGAGCACGTTACTCGTGACGCCCAGAGCTAAAATCCCACACGATCACAAAGCTGAGGAGTTTTACGCATTCAATCTTCCTCACCCTAGCCTGTCATCACATTACCGAACGGATTGTTCAGGTCTTGACTGGCATTCATCATTCGCAAGGTATATACTACAACTTCGCCGATTATGTATGATGACTGCTGACATTCTTGATTGTAGTGTTTCCTTCCTTACAAAGATGTCATATCAAAAGCCTGAGAAGGATTTTGGGGAGGGCCCAGTGCGTAAAAGCAGTTCTCGCTACGCATATATTAGTTCTAACCTACAATGCTTATATAGAAAATCCATAAAATTCGCATCACCCTGACTTCTCGCAAGGTTGCTTCTCTTGAGAAGGTCTGCCAGGAGCTCATCGAGCGTGCGCGCTCCAAGTCACTTCACGTTAAAGGGCCTGTTAGGCTTCCTACCAAAACGCTCACAATTTCTACTCGCAAAACACCCAATGGTGAAGGTAGTAAGACTTGGGATAGGTTTGAAATGCGGATTCACAAACGCTTGATCGAGTATGTTTTTGCTTCCTCTTCTTAGATCCCAGAATATTTCTATGGATACATGATTAATTTACGAATCTATCTGTTTTATAGCCTGCATGCCCCAACCGAGACTGTAAAACAGATCATCATAAACATTGAGGCTGGTGTGGAAGTTGAAGTTACCATTGCTGCATGACATGTTTCATTTTTCTCAATAAGCAGTTTACTGCCGCAGTGGTGTGTCCTACTCGAAATTCAACAGCAAATTATCCAATTAAACTCAAAAATGAACAGTACTAGGATACTTAGC
The DNA here is from genome assembly GCF_022830035.1 of Ophidiomyces ophidiicola. Taxonomy (NCBI): domain Eukaryota; kingdom Fungi; phylum Ascomycota; class Eurotiomycetes; order Onygenales; family Onygenaceae; genus Ophidiomyces; species Ophidiomyces ophidiicola. The sequence goes on from NW_026054724.1 coordinate 5,413, forward strand.
AACATACATTTCCCTTAATATTTGCATCAGCGATCTATTAGTTGTAACTGTGGATTACGTTAGAGTAACCTTGGACATTCACCTCGAGAAAACGATAAACTGGAATCTTAGAAATATCATATAAAAATATCAAATAAGATATAAATATGTACATATGTAGGTACGTACGGATATATGTGGGACTTATAAATCAAAGCTGCACCATTCTGGCTTTGGCGGAACAAGGGGCATAAGTCCGTTTTTGAACGCGCCGTGCTCCTTTGAATAGCTATATGCCGTCTCAATTCCCGACGTATATTCACCAGGTGTGCCAATGGAACTTTTGAAGGCATCTGGAGTGGGTGCGCCATCAGGAAAGAAAATATGGACAAAAGTTGTTGGGTTATCTGGATGTTGATAACACGGCTCGTCATCGATGTATTTGACAACCTGGCCTTTCCATACCAAAAGTTTGTTGGTCATTGGATCGTGTTGGGTCTCTCCTGTGAGTTTAGGCAGAGGGTTTAATGTTATGATGTTTGCTGAAATAATAGTGCTAGGGGGCGGTACAGGGGAAGATAGTTGGTGGGTTGGCCGCGCGGTGGTTGTTTCCCTACCAAACATTGGCGATTGAGAAGAGAAAATGTTTGTGTGCGCTTGCGGATCACCAGAAGATATGGGTGTACTTGGGGTTAAAGTGGATGAGGGCTGTCTAAACGGATTCTTCATCTGACTAGGCTCGAGTGTGCCCGTAGCTACTCCCGTCCCGAATTGGCCCTGAATCGGACGCTGTAGTTGTCTATAGGAATGACTCTGATTTGAAACCCGAGTAAACGGCGAAATGGTATTTATTTTGACGCAGTCAAGTTGCTCTTGAGATACAGTTTGAGTCGTTGTTGATATTTGGCCAAATGCTGCCGGGGCTGACGTGTCACTTGTCGTCTGGCTGATAGCGGATGGGCGGCCAAATATTGGAGGACCAGATGCCGCTTGGCCAAATGCTATTTGTTGTTGTTGCTGTTGTTGTCCAGGTACAGAGGGTTTACCAAACCCATCTATGGCTTGTGTGGGTTGACGAAAGGGTGTCGTCCATTGAGAGGAAGCGGCAGGTGCCGGGGGTCCCGAGTGATGCATCCCTTTTCCATCTAGAAAATCAATGCGATTGGGATGCTGGTTTGTACCATTGATTAAATACTTTATTGCACCTTCAATATCATTCAGAATGGCATGGATTTGGTTCTCGGCAGCCGCGTACAGATTATTTGCATCTTCAATAGCTTTATCAGTAGTTCTGGTAATGATAGCGTCATAATGGATAGCGCGCATTTCCTCAAAGCTTTTCTCTCTTTCAGGCCCACCGAACAATTGGATCGGCATATTTTTACCTGGACCATAGGCAGAAAATATCCATTGAGGTCGGCCTTTCCCAAGAGTAAGGTCTGCTCTAATATCGTCAGGGGTGAGGACATATCTGTAAAAGTATTAGAACTTTGCAAGGTTCAAATCTGCAACTAATACTCGCTTTTTCCGTAGGTCTTCCGTTGGGCGGGAACCTGCGCCCATTTAGTCAGCGAGTCAGCACTCGAATAGAACATTGGCGCATAGAAATGTTCTACGAGTAGTGAATGGTACTGGGGAATAATGTGATATACGGCACAATTCTGGAGTGTATCCAGGCCAGACAAACACGCAGTACATATTCACAATACATAATCAACTAGGAAGGATGGGGAATATAGGTACCTCCAAAGACATTGCTTCTACTACCTTGAAATACGTTAAATCGATTACTAACGAGAGTCTGGCGGCCAGGATGCTCGTTTTTACAGCGATCTGACCTCAATTGAATCTTAGTAGCTTATTCGATAGAGGGCAGGATTTGCCTGAACTGTAGTTGAGTAACTAACGGAGGACCAAGGTTGTGTCTTACCTCCAAACCGGCATCTGCCTTCCTGATAATATGCACAAACTGCCATTTCTCAGGTACTATATGCAAACTTTCACCATTTACAGTCATGTGTAGGAGCTGTAGGTTGCATGCTGTTTACCTGCTATCTCAGACCATAGCGGAGTCCCGGGTCTGTGGGATGCCGTAATATTACGGTTGCCCGCAATGTAGTAACTCGTCATATAACGTAATTCCTCACCAAACGCCTGATCTCACCCAACGACCGCTTTTTACAAAATTACCACTACCTTCAAAATATAATTATTCAACAATGACATAGTAAAATTGATTAAGCTATTAGTTACAGCAAGTAGGAAAGAATTAAAACATAGAAATTAGTATGATTAATTCAAAAATTGATGAAGTGATCTAATAGCTTGATTTTTATGTGTAACTAACATTTCTGACTTCTTGAACTCTAAACTTTAAAGTGATCACAAAATCTGACTTTAATGTTTAAGAGCTCAATTGTAAGCTTGTTAAAGTCATAGAGAGTTTTTCTAGGGTTTTTTTGAGTGTTACAGATTCTGTAGAATATATAGATAAAGTAGAAGTTTCTGATGTCAGATCTTTTTAGTAAATTTTCTGTACAGTTTTCTTTTTCTGAATCTTTTTATACTGTAGAGTTCATTTTTCTTTGCTATCTATTTCAGAACTTTATATATCTTTCTAGCATTCTTCTCAATCTATCTATAAGTTGCAGTTGCAGCTTTAGTTATTTTTTTTTTAAATTTTTTTGCTAACCATTCTTCTTTATAAATTGCACACTACTTAGTGTGCTTAGTAATTAAATTTTCTTTCAATATAATTTATTAAAGCTTCTTCTGTTTGTTTTATATTCTTTTATTCTTCTATTTCTATTTTTTTTCTATAACTTTTGCTATCATTTTCATAATTTTTGAAGAAAAATAGAATTAAGCTTTATCAGCTTATTTAAAATTGAAAAAATTTAATTCTTTATCATATTGAAAATACTTCTTTTCAATCTTTAAAGCTGCAGCTAGATCATCTCTTTTAGTTTTTATAATTACTTTTTTCAATGCTATTTTTCTCTAAAGCATAATAGATTTATCTATGTCTAGATATGATGTTAACTCTCTTTAAATAGTTTAGTAGTTCGTCTATTCTCTGACATATAGTAAATGTAGTAGACTCTAGGGAAGTTTTCTGAATGTTTGAGATTTTAAACTGTATAAATTTAAGCACTCTATTAAAATCTAATAATTAAATATCAGTGTCTGTAACTATGAATAATATATTTTCTAATGTAAAAGCAAATGTGTATATAAACTTAAACAAGATGTAGAAATTTAATTTTATCATTTGAATAAAGTTCATATAATATATCTTATTGAATAAAATTGTTTAGTTTCTTTAAATAATTGTGCTGTATTTAGACTGATCATTGGAATCTCTTGGAGACAAGACTGAAAGTCAAATTCAATTGAGTTGATTTGAATCTCTTCTTAAAATTTAAAAGTTAGTTTCAATTCTCTTTCAAAATACTGATAAAAGTCTCATTCACTTTCCAGTGTTAAATTTTATATTTGAAGTTCCATCTCTAGATTTTTCTATCTCTAAAACAACTTCAATGTTTTTTCAAACTTTATTTGAAAGTGTATTTTTACACCAAAATATGACAAAATAGAAAAATTGGCACATTAAGTCAAAATGCATATATACATTTGTATATGATTTTGATCCTAAAAATAGTATAAATAAAATAAGATTATATTTTAAGTTTAGGGAAATTGGAAATCTCTATCTCTAATTAAATAATCTCAATATTTTTAAATTAAGTCTCATATTCATTTCTGTACTTGAAACTCAAGTTTCAGTAAGGCTGACTGTCAGGAATCAGAATCCCTTTGAGATCTCAATGAAACAAGACTGAATGTCAATTTCAATTGAGTTGATCCCAATCTCTCCCCAAAATTTTTGAAAGTTAGTCCTAATTCCATTATAAAATATGAATAAAAGTTCCATTTTCTTTCCAGTTTTAAATTTTATATTTTATGTTCCATCTCTAGATTTCTCTATCTCTAAAACAACTTTAATTTCTGTTCAAACTTTATTTTGAAAGTGTATTTTTACACCAAAATATAATGATAGAAAAATTGGCAAATCAAGTCAAAATGCATATAGACATTTGTTACTTGTATATGATTTTTATACTAAAAATAGTATTAAATAAGGTTTTATTTTAAGTTTAGGGAAATCAGAAATCTCTATCTCTAGTTAAATAATCTTAATCTTCTTGAACTAAGTTTTATTTCCATCTCAGTACTTGAAACTCAAGTCCCAGTCCCATATCAGTTTGAACTATCAAGTCCCAGTCCCATTTCAATTTGTCATTGGTGCATTAGAAATGGGATTTCAGTTGGGAAATCTCTGTTTCTGCAGTCAGTCTAGTTCCAGTTCCATTTCAGTTTGAACTATCAAGTTCCAGTCCCATTTCAATTCTCTATTTGTGTATTAGAGATGGGATCTCAGTTGGGAAATATCTGTCTCTGACTCTCTGTGGTCAGTCTAGCTGTATTGATTCAAAAAGTTCAACATTTAGAGACTGTAAATAGTATGTAGAGCTGAATGAAAGAATAAATAGTAGAATCTTATTCTTATCAGTAAAATTAATGAATTGTATATTAATATCAACACACAGCACTTGATATGGAACACCATCAATTCTAAGTCAAATTTAATGAAAATATATTCATTGAAAAGCTCTTGTTCCATTTAGTTGTTCTCTCCATTTTCACCTGGCAATTCACTGTGATGGGTGGGAAATCTCACATCAAAGACTGGATCACCAGTTTTGACTACTCAGACACTTTGTCTGATCACCACAACACAATCATCTCCACTACAGCTCTGAAACATTGAAAATTGATTTCTTTTGTGTTAAAGAATCTATACTCAAGAGGAAAATACTTGCATCCTCAAACTGATTAAGAATTCACTCAGTTTTGATGGCTCTCCATCAGTCTTTCACAGTGAAAGGCTTTCATGTTCCTGGCTTACTAAGTCTTAACCAGCAATGCCAAAGCTGAATTGAAGTCTGAACTTACATAATTATTCCACCAAACTCTATTATACCCCATCAAAGTGGTACAACTGCAGAACACAGCCAAAATTCTGGCAGAACATAGAAATTTGATCACAACTCAGTCAAAATAAAATCTTTTTAAATTCAATTGAATATCTCTGATTCTCTGATCAATTCTCTACCTTCCTGATATTCTATTGATTTTCTCCGGCCCTGATTTTCACTTCCAAAAAGTCAAAATCATTTGCCAGTTGGGGTCAGCAAAGATAAATTCAACCACAACTCAGTCAAAACAAAATCTCTTCAAAATTGATTTGATATTTCTGATTCTCCAATCAATTCTCTATCTTCCTGATATTCTATTGATTTTCTCCAGCCCTGATTTTCACTTCCAAAAAGTCAAAACCATTTGCCAGTTGGGGTCAGCAAAGATAAATTCAATCACAACTCAGTCAAAACAAGATCTCTTCAAAATTGATTTGATATCTCTAATTCTCTGATCAATTCTCTATCTCTCTGATATTCTATTGATTTTCTCCAGCCCCAATTTTCACTTCTGAAAAGTCAGAATCATTGACCAGTTGGGGTCAGTAAAGATAAATTCAATCACAACTTAAACAAAACAACTTTTCTCTCTTTCTTATTTGTTCCAAAGACATAGACTCTCCCAGTCACTGATCCCTGCATCCATCAGCTAGTGATGGTTAAAATTGCTCTTTTATAGTTAGAATAATCATACTAGACTTGTTGATTTTCTAGCAAAGAAGAAGACTTTTTACTTACATATCATAACAGTTTCTTTCAGTTCTTCTGCAGTTGGAATTTGACTTTGCCTTGAGATACATTAGTGTCTTGCAAAGAAGAATTAGGATTGTAATCTGAGATTGAAAAAGAACTGAGTTATCTTGAATCTTAAATATTGATTCTGAGATTCTGATAAAGTTGCTTGTCACTCTTCAAAAAGACAAGAAGAGGTTTTTTCCTGGGCTTGACTTCTCAGATAGACAGAAACAGCACATAAGTCATTCTTTTCTGTGATCAACATAAGATATAGGGACTAAAGTTACACTCTTGAAGTGTGAGACTAGTTGATATATTGAACTGAGATTACAAGTGGTTTACTTAAGTCTTCCCTATCAAAAAGACTTTCAGTTTGACAATTCTCTTGAAAAATTGTTAGTGGATTCTCTTATTCAAGTACATCTACTCATCTGGCTCCACAAGTTTTCTTTTGTTATCTTGCACCATCCCCCCCAGTTTCAGAGTAATCATAAAATAAACTGCTCTAATAGTTCAGGAATGTGCCATCTATTACTGCTATTTTTGTTCAGAAAATTTTGAAAACTTTGGCTTTTTCTTGACTGATTTCAGCCAAAACTTAGTCTTAGTTTCCCTGTTCTCTTGAAAAACTGGGATTAGTTTTTGGAAGATTTCTATTCTGGAAGGAAAAAATCTCTCTAGATAAGTTTCCAACTGAAACAAATCAAAATGTTCTCTATCTTCACTTCTCTCTCTCTGAATTCTGAACAAGAACTGAAATCAGTTCTCAAAGTTCTTGCACAAGAATGTCAGAAAGAAAATCATGTTCTTGTTCAAAAAGAATTAAACTCTTGCATTCTCAGTCTTCAAAAGATTCTCTTCTTTCAAAAGGAAAAAGATATCTTCTGTTTTCAGTTTGAAAATGACAATGACAAGCTGAATCTTTTGAAAAAGAGACTCAAAAAGTTGAAAAGTCTGTCTAGAAGTTCAGAATCTTCAGTTTCTTCTTTAAATTCCATCTCTTCTGTGTCTTCTCTGTCTTCTGTGACTGTGAATACAGTTTCAGAGAAATCAAGTGCTGGATGTAAATTCAGTTACTCTGAAGCTGTTAAGCAAAATCTACAAAAACAGTCAACAGTCTCTTTCTCTTCAACTTATACTTCTGAGACTGGGAAATCAAAGTCTGGTTTGAGAAATTCAAGAGAAAACAGACTGATTTTTAGAGTCAATTCTGAAATTGCTGAAAGAATTCAAAATAAAGCCTACTTTATCAGAAACAGAATCAATGATGCCTTTGTGAATGCCAAAATTACTGAAAAATCAGTGATCTCCTCAGTTGTTAAATCTTTTAAAAGACTTTCAGTGATTCTGATCACAACAGATCAATTTTCTGCAGAATTTCTTCAAGAACATGATAAAATCTGACAATCTGCTCTTTCTGATGTATTGACTGACTGTGACTTTGATTTTTCTCAGTCAAAATATCATAAAGATGAACATTGGGGAGTGTTTGTTGTTCATGAAATTTCTACTGAGATTTTCAACAATGACAATGATCTTGATCTTCTAAAAGAAGAATTTGAAACTTTCAATTCAATTTCTCTGAAAAGACTTTCTCAATGACTCTCTTCAGCAGAAAACAGAGTCAATAAAAAGCATGCTTCAGCTATCTTTCATGTGAAATCAACAGAATTTGTCAAGACTCTGAAATCAGTTAACATTGCAGATCAGACAATGCAAGTTGTTCCATTTGAAAAAGCTCAGTCACAATCAAGATACAAAACAACAATTCAATGTTTTAACTGTCAACTCTATGATCACATCTCTCTAAACTGCAAGAGAGAAACCAAATGTGAATTGTGTGCAAAGAATCACAGCACACAGTCACATAAATGTGAGACTTGTGATATGGTTGGCAAAGTGTGTGATCATGCTGAAATCAAGTGTGCAAATTGTGGTGAAAATCATGTTGCAAACAGTCATGTTTGCTGTTTCTACAGAAAATCAGCTGTCAAGTCAACTTCTTCCTCTTCTTCTTTCTTTGCTTGAAGAAAAACAACTGAGACTCAAACAACAGATACAAGAATGACTGATTCTGAATCTGAATCTGACTTTCAAACTGTTACAAATGCAAAATCCAGATCAATTGCCAAAAGAATACATGAGACTGATTCTGAAGATGAATTAGCTCAGA
>NW_026054725.1:0-12744 GCF_022830035.1 Ophidiomyces ophidiicola
ACTGGTTGACAATTCTCTTTATGCAAATCAATACAACTTTCAGAAAGCTGATTGGGAAAAAGTGAATGAGACTTTGAAAATAAATCTGTCAAAGAGTGAATATCAATGGTCTTCAGTTTCTAATCTTTCAGAAGAACTTGAGCTGAAAGCTGAAAAGATCAGAGATCTTATTCATGTCTCAATTCAAGATCATATTCCCAGAAAGAGAATAACTGAGAGATTCAAACCATGATGAAATTCATTTCTGAAAGAGAAAAGAAAGTCAATGATCAGAGCTTTTAGAGACTTCAAAAGAGATTTGATCAGCTATGAAGATTATCAGACTCAAAGAACTGAATACTTTTCTGCTGTGAAACAAGTCAAAGCTGGATGTTGGAATAACTTTCTTGAAAAAGCTGAAGGAAAAGAAATCTTCAAAGCATACAAGTACACAAAGAACTTAAAAGTGGAAAAAACTCCAATTCTCAACTATGTTGATTCAGATAATGAATCTAAATCTGCAGTCACATTTGATGAGAAATGCAATGCTTTCATCAGTACTCTTTTCAGAAAACCATCTGAATATCCATCAATCAATTGATCTGAATATCATGAGAGTGAGAAGTGGGAATGGCATCAAATCACTGAGATTGAAATCAAAAGATCAGTTTTCAGTGATTCAAAGATCAGTGCATCTGATCCAGATGAAATTTCTTTTCTGATCTTACAGAAAACCTATCCAGTTCTTAAAGATAGATTGTTTCAACTCTACAAGAGTCTGTTTGAGAAGAACTATCATTCTGACATTTGAAGACAAGCTACTGAAGTCATTTTGAAGAAACCAAACAGAAATGATTCTATTCTCAAGTCTTACAGAATCATTTCACTTCTGAATTGTTTGGGCAAGGTGATGGAAAGAGTGATAGTCACTAGACTCAGTTTCTGGGCAACTACTACTGATCTCTTGTACTTTGATCAGTTTGGTGGAAAGAAACAGTGTTCTGCAATTGATGCTGCTTTAAGTCTCACTCATGACATTCAACTTGCCAAAGCTAAGAAATTGGTGACTTCAGCTCTTTTTATTGACATTAAAGGAGCATTTGACTTTGTGTCAGTGAATAGATTGATGAAGATTTGTTTGGATTTGAAGTTGCCCAAGAATCTTGCCAGATGGATTGAATCTTTCATGAGAATCAGAAAGATTCAATTGATTTTTGATGGAGAAAAACAGTCAACACCAGTTTCAATCAATATTGGTGTGCTCCAAGGCTCACCACTCTCATCAGTTCTTTTTTCAATTTACACAAGATATCTTTTTGAAAATTTGGAAGAACTGAAAGATGTGAGAATTCCAAGTTACATTGATGACACTGATTTAATTGTTTCTTCTGAATCAGTTGAGAAGAACTGTGAGTTGTTGAATAAAGCAATCAGTGTGATGTATGAAAGACAGACTTCTCATGTTGTTCAATTTGATATGGACAAAACTGAACTGATTCACTTCATCAAAGATTATTCTGAATCAGATTCAGTTTCATTGAATGATCTGACTTTCAAACCAAAAGATCTAGTTAGATGGTTGGGAATCTGATTTGACAATCAACTCACTTTCAAAAGACACATGGAAATCAAAATTGCATCAGCTGAAAGAGTCTTGAATCAAATAATAAGACTTTCAAACACAGAAAAAGATCTTACTTTTCAAGTAATGAGACAACTGTACATGGCTTGCATCACTTCTGTTACTGATTTTGAAGTTTCAGTTTGGTGGAATGGTCAAAAGAGTCTACTTCACAAGTTTGAAAGACTTCAGAATTCAGCTTTAAGAAAGATTCTAGGGGCTTTCAGAACTTCTTCAATCTATGCTATGGAAATTGAAGCTGCTATTCCTCCACCCAAAGTGAGATTCAATAAACTGTGTAGAAACTATGCTTTCAGATTGTTGAAATTGCCAGAAAAACATGCAATCAGAATAAGAGTTTCTTTAAGTTTTCCTCCACATTCAAATGGAATTGAGTTAGATTGGAGAAAGTTTCTGGACTGGAATCAAAATGAATTGACTCTGAATCATGTTGAACAAACATCTGAAAAAAGAAAGAGAAAAAGAACAAAAAGAATTAAAAAATATTCAAGTCACTTGTTCAAACTTTGTTCTATAATCTCAGATCAGATTCCTTCTCTGAAGATTGAAACAGTAAATTCAGAATGGAATAAATCTTGAAGTTCAAGTTTGAATGAAATCATTGACATTCAAATTGATTCAGCAGAGAAGATACTTACAAAGAAAAATCATCAACAACTTCTTCTCAATTTGAAAGACTCTTTAACCATGTATTCAGATGGGTCACAGTCAGAAAATCTGACTACTGATGCAGGTCTTTATATTTCAGAAATAAATCAAAGATTTTCTTGAAAATTGAGCAAACATATGGAAGTGTTTGATGCTGAACTCTTTGCAATTGAAAAGACTTTCTCCAATGCTTTGACTCTTTCAAATTTAAAAATCTTTTCAGAACTATGAGTGTTTTCTGACAGTCAAGCTGTCATTCAGAGACTCAATGCACAGAATATGAAAGCTGAACTGTTCTACATTGAATCAATTAGAAAAATTGCTAAACATCTTGAGTCTAAAGACATTAAGTGTCATCTTCACTGAATTTCAGCTCACATGGGCATCTTTGATAATGAAGAAGCTGATATTGCTGCAAAGAAAGTAACTGAATTGAGACAAGATTGTGCTGAAAAGTATGTTTCTTTTGCTTACATTAAGAGACAAATCAAAGAAATGACAATGCTTGAATGGCTGAAACACATCTTTGAAAATGAAAGTGATGTAAATCACTACTCTCAATTCAATTCAAAATCAAAGTGGAAAGCTTGTCCACTTTCATTTCCCAAACAGATTTGATCAACAATTATTCAGTTGAAATTGAGTCATGGTTACTTTGATTCTTACTTAATAAGACTACCAAATCATGATAGAGAAATCTGCAGACACTGTGGCTGCAAAGAAACACCAAAACATTTGCTCATGGATTGTTTAAGTCTGAAAGATGACAGACAACAGTGTTTGAAAGAGTTTAAAATTCCACAACTGTCACTTGAGTTTCTATTTAACACTGAATTGAGTTTGAAATGGATGGAAAAGTTTCTCAAATAAACTGAAATAGTCATCAGAAGATGGCTTCTGAATGAAACAGACTGAGTATCTTTAAAGATCTCACTTACAATCTCATTATTTATTTTTAAATTTCTGTGGAGAAAAGACATAAATCACTGCTCTGACACTCTTGTATGTTTTTCATTTGTTAATTTGTCTATGATCATGTCTCTGATCATTGTTTTTATAACTTAGTTAAATTCTGCAAGACAGCTTGCAGGTAGTCTTCATAGTCTCAGACTGCACAAGACTATAATGAATAATAATAATAATAATAATAATTACTACTCTCAATTCAATTCAAAATCAAAGTGAAAAGCTTGTTCACTTTCATTCCCCAAACAGATTTGGTCAACAATTATTCAGTTGAAATTGGGTCATGATTACTTTGATTCTTACTTAATAAGACTACCAAATCATGATAGGGAAATCTGCAGACACTGTGGCTGCAAAGAAACATCAAAACATTTGCTCATGAATTGTTTAAGTCTGAAAGATGACAGACAACAGTGTTTGAAAGAGTTTAAAATTCCACAACTGTTACTTGAGTTTCTATTTAACACTGAATTGAGTTTGAAATGAATGAAAAAGTTTCTCAAACAAACTGAAATAGTCATCAGAAGATGACTTCTGAATGAAACAGACTGAGTATCTTTAAAGATCTCACTTACAATCTCACTATTTACTTTTAAATTTCTGTGAAGAAAAGACATAAATCACTGCTCTGACACTCTTGTATGTTTTTCATTTATTAATTTGTCTATGATCATGCTCTTGATCATTGTTTTTGTATTTTAGTTAAATTCTGCAAGACAGCTTGCAGGTAGTCTTCAGAGTCTCAGACTGCACAAGACTATAATGAATAATATTAATAATAATAATATGCTTTTATTTTCATTTCAGAATTTCAAACTCAAGTCTTCAATATTTCTCAGTTTGAATCATCAAGTCTCAGTCCCATCTCAATTCTCTATTAATTTATTATGAATGGTATCTCAGTTGGAAATTTTCTGTCTTCATGGTCAACCTAATCTTCTAATACTTCTAGTAATATTCAGTAACTTAATCTAATTATACAAGGTCAAGATTTGTTGAGCCACCTCACAATGTCTAGGGACAGTTCAACCCACATCATCCCAATTGTGCACTGGTAACATCCATATTTAGAATCAGTAATCACCAGTTAAGACGCCTGGGGACAATCCACCTGGGCACCCGGGGACCCTAGAACTCACATTTCCCAATACTATTGCAACCAAGTGTAACCGTTTTACTGCAGAGCAGGGCTGCCTGGAACGTTTGGTGTTTCTCTTAAGATGAACAGATTGGACAGACAATATGGCCTATAGTCTATTCCTCAGGGGTTTTGTAAAACACCGTTGAGTTGCCTCTATGGCTTTCCTCCTTGTCTTGATACCATTTCTATTCTTGATTTATTTGAGTCGCTCCTCAGCACTGAGGGTGTCAAGGTCTTTGCTAACAAGCCAAGTCCGGACACTCTCCATAATTTCCCCAAGATGCTCATCTCCATCGAGCACACCTCCTAAATTATACACAGTGATGCCGCTTCGATGATCTGTGCATCGACTCTGTCCAAAGTTATACGTTCGAATCTTATCTCCTCTGCCCATCTTGGCAACTCCTCCCATGACACTCCTTCGGAGCTCAACAAGCTCCTGCTCACGAGCTTCACGCCTGAGTTGGGCGACCTTGGCGCGAAGTAATTGCCACGCTCTCCTACGATTTTCGTGTTGAGAGCGGGAGTCCTGCACAGAGACTATAGTCCCCGTTGGAGTATGAGTAAGTCTAATGGCCGATTCGGTCTTGTTAACGTGTTGACCGCCAGCGCCGCTGGCTCGCATTTTCTCAAATTGCACGTCCTGCATGCTGATATAGTAGTCTGAATTCGGATCGTCAAGGTTGGGTGCATGTTCTCCGAGCTCAGAAAGACTAGGTAGAACCATCACGCTCACAGCGCTAGTATGAACTCGGCCTTTTGTTTCTGTCGCTGGAACTCTTTGTACACGATGCACTCCGGCTTCTGTACGAAGGACATCATAGCTTCCAGCAGTCTCGACCTCCAGGACGGCCTCAGAAAGACGATTCTCAGAACCATTACCTCCACATCCATCTTCGATATCCCTTTTGAGAATTGTTGTTTTGAATCCACGACGAGAACAAAATGCCAAATACATGCGAAGTAACTCTGAGGCGAAAAGGCTGGCCTCATCGCCGCCAGCGCCGGGTCGGATTTCGATAAGACAGGGAAGTTCAGCAAATGGATGCCGGGGAACCAAGCTTTCTTTGAGTTTTTCTGACAGTATCGACAGGCTTGATGTTGTCGTCTCAAGGTCCTCCGAGGCTAGTTCACGAAGCTCTAGGTCACTAGCGGGGTCACTAAGCAAAGAATTTAACTCTAGTATGATCTAGGAATGATGAAAGGCCTTTCTATTAGCGTTGCAGTTGACAGTAACGGAAGGTTAGCCCACTTCATTTGTTCTATCCCACTCTTTAAGTATTTGCACAGTTTGGGCCAGCTCGCCAACCCTTTTGGCCGTGTCCTTCTGAAAGTTGTCCGTAAGTCGTCCCGAAAGAGTCGCGTGCTCATTCGCAAGAGACCTAGCTCTGTTTAACAACGCAGGTGTCAATATTGTCAGCGGCTGGACTATATATCAACCAAGTCAACATTAATACATAGACTAGATCAACGCCCATAAGATATGCATACCCGTGCTGTAGGACCGTCTCCACCTTCTCAAGTATTTTTGTCTACTGAGCCGTGTATAATAAGTTAAGCATCTTGAGCAAAGCTGCGAAGCCGAAAACATCGTCCGCTAGGTCTACCCCAACCATCCCTCATGGCGCTCGTAAGTAGGGGTCAAAAGAGATCATGTTAGGGCTTAAGGTTTTGGCTTCAGGCAGTCGGTGTAATGTTCACCCGTTGAGCAGCAAGCACGGGATAAGTCACCTGACTTTCAACGTGACGCATACCGGAATCCCGGATCTTTTTGTTATTATTATTATTATTATTATTATTATTATTATTATTATTCATTATAGTCTTGTGCAGTCTGAGACTATGAAGACTACCTACAAGCTGTCTTGCAGAATTTAACTAAGTTACAAAAACAATGATCAGAGACATGATCATAGATAAATTAATAAATGAAAAACATACAAGAGTGTCAGAGCAGTGATTTATGTCTTTTCTTCACAGAAATTTGAAAACAAATAATGAAATTGTAAGTGAGATCTTTAAAGATACTCAGTCTATGTCATTCAGAAGTCATCTTCTGATGACTATTTCAGTTTGTTTGAGAAACTTTCCCATCCATTTCAAACTCAATTCAGTGTTAAATAGAAACTCAAGTGACAGTTGTGGAATTTTAAACTCTTTCAACACAGATACAGCACTTGATATGAAACACCATCAATTCTAAGTCAAATTTAATGAAAATATATTCATTGGAAAGCTCTTGTTTATTACTATTATTATATTATTATTATTATTCATTATAGTCTTGTGCAGTCTGAGACTATGAAGACTACCTGCAAGCTGTCTTGCAGAATTTAACTAAGTTACAAAAACAATGATCAGAGACATGATCATAGACAAATTAATAAATGAAAAACATACAAAAGTGTCAGAGCATTGATTTATGTCTTTTCTCCACAGAAATTTAAAAACAAATAATGAGATTGTAAGTGAGATCTTTAAAGATACTCAGTCTGTTTCATTCAGAAGTCATCTTCTGATGACTATTTCAGTTTGTTTGAGAAACTTTCCCATTCATTTCAAACTCAATTCAGTGTTAAATAGAAACTCAAGTGACAGTTGTGAAATTTTAAACTCATTCAAACACTGTTGTCTGTCATTTTTTAGACTTAAACAATTCATGAGTAAATGTTTTAATGTTTCTTTGCAGCCACAGTGTCTGCAGATTTCCCTATCATGATTTGGTAGTCTTATTAAGTAAGAATCAAAGTAACCATGACCCAATTTCAACTAAATAATTGTTGACCAAATCTGTTTGGGAAATGAAAGTGAACAAGCTTTCCACTTTGATTTTGAATTGAATTGAGAGTAGTGATTTACATCACTTTCATTTTCAAATACATATTCTAATCATTCAAGCATTGCCATTTCTTTAATTTGTCTCTGGCACAACACACAGCACTTGATATGGAACATCATCAATTCTGAGTCAAACTTAATGAAAATATATTCATTGGAAAGCTCTTCTTTTACTTAGTTATTTGCTTCATTTTCACCCAGCAATTCTCTGTGGTGGGTGGGAAATCTCACATCAAAGACTGGGTTGCCAGTTTTGGCTACTCAGGCACTTTGCCTGGTCATCACAACACAATCATCTCCACTACATCTCTGAAATGTTGGAAATTGATTTCTCTTGTGTTAAAGAATCTATATCCAAGAGGAAAATACTTGCATTCTCAAACTGATTAAGAATTCACTCAGTTTTGGTGGCTCTCCATCAGTCTTTCACAGTGAAAAGTTTTCATGTTCCTGGCTTACTAAGCCTTAACCAGCAACACCAAAGCTGAATTGAAGTCTGAACTTACATAATTATTCCATCAAACTCTATTATACCCCATCAAAGTGGTACAACTGCAGAACACAGCCAAAATTCCAGCAGAACATAGAAATTTGATCACAACTCAGCCAAAACAAAATCTTTTTAAATTCAGTTGAATATTTCTGATTCTCTGATCAATTCTCTACCTTTCTAATATCCTATCAATTTTCTCTGGCCCTGATTTTCACTTTCAAAAAGTCAAAACCATTTGTCAGTTGGGGTCAGCAAAGATAAATTCAACCACAACTCAGTCAAGACAAGATCTCTTCAAAATTGATTTAATATCTCTGATTCTCTGATAAATTCTCTACCTCCCTGATATTCTATCAATTTTCTCCGGCCCTGATTTTCACTTCTGAAAAGTCAAAACCATTGGCCAGTTGGGGTCAGCAAAGATAAATTCAACCACAAATCAGTCAAAACAAGGTCTCTTCAAAATTGATTTGATATCTCTGATTCTCTGATCAATTCTCTACCTCCCTGATATCCTATCAATTTTTTCCAGCTCTGGTTTTCACTTCTGAAAAGTCAAAACCATTTGTCAGTTGGGGTCAGCAAAGATAAATTCAATCACAACTTAAACAAAACAACTCTTCTCTCTTTCTTATTTGTCTCAAGGACATAGACTCTTTCAGTCACTGATTTCTGCATTCATCAGCTAGTGATGGTTAAAATTGCTCTTTTATAGTTAGAATAATCATACTAGACTTGTTGATTTTCTAGCAAAGAAGAAGACTTTTTACTTACATATCATAACAGTTTCTTCCAGTTCTTCTGCAGTTGGAATTTGACTTTGCCTTAAGATACATTAGTGTCTTGCAAAGAAGAATTAGAATTGTAATCTGAGATTGAAAAAGAACTGAGTTATCTTGAATCTTAGATAGTGATTCTGAGATTCTGATAAAGTTGCTTGTCACTCTTCAAAAAGACAAGAAGAGGTTTTTTCCTGAGCTTGACTTCTTAGATAGACAGAAACAGCACATAAGTCATTCATTTTCTGTGATCAACATAAAATATAGGGACTAAAGTTACACTCTTGAAGTGTGAGACTAGTTAATATATTGAACTGAGATTACAAGTGATTTACTTAAGTCTTCCCTACCAAAAAGACTTTCAGTTTGACAATTCTCTTGAAAAATTGTTAGTGGGTTCTCTTATTCAAGTACATCTACTCATCTGACTCCACAAGTTTTCTTTTGTTATCTTGCATCATTTCTCTCAGTTCCAGAGTAATCTTAAAATAAACTGCTTTATTAGTTCAGGAACACGCCATCTATTACTGCTATTTTTGTTCAGGGAATTTTGAAAACTTTGGCTTTTTCTTGACTGATTTCTGTCAAAACTTAGTCTTAGTTTCCCTGTTCTCTTGAAAAACTGGGATTAGTTTTTGGGAGATTTCTATTCTGGAAGGAAAAAATCTCTCTAGATAAGTTCTCAACTGAAACAAATCAAAATGTCCTCTATCTCCACTTCTCTCTCTCTGAATTCTGAACAAGAACTTAAATCAGTTCTCAAAGTTCTTGCACAAGAATGTCAGAAAGAAAATCATGTTCTTGTTCAAAAAGAATTAAACTCTTGCATTCTCAGTCTTCAAAAGATTCTCTTCTTTCAAAAGGAAAAAGATATCTCCTGTTTTCAGTTTGAAAATGACAATGACAAGCTGAATCTTTTGGAAAAGAGACTCAAAAAGTTGGAAAGTCTGTCTAGAAGTTCAGAATCTTCAGTTTCTTCTTCAAATTCCATCTTCACCAAAGATTATTCTGAATCAGATTCAGTTTCATTGAATGATCTGACTTTCAAACCAAAAGATCTAGTTAGATGGTTGGGAATCTGGTTTGACAATCAACTCACTTTCAAAAGACATGTGGAAATCAAAATTGCATCAGCTGAAAGAGTCTTGAATCAGATAATAAGACTTTCAAACACAGAAAAAGGTCTTACTTTTCAAGCAATGAGACAACTGTACATGGCTTGCATCACTTCTGTTGCTGATTTTGGAGTTCCAGTTTGGTGGAATGGTCAAAAGAGTCTACTTCACAAGTTTGAAAGACTTCAGAATTCAGCTTTAAGAAAGATTCTAGAGGCTTTCAGAACTTCTCCAATCTATGCTATGGAAATTGAAGCTGCTATTCCTCCACCCAAAGTGAGATTCAATAAGCTGTGCAGAAACTATGCTTTCAGATTGTTGAAATTGCCAGAAAAACATGCAATCAGAACAAGAGTTTCTTCAAGTTTTCCTCCACATTCAAATGGAATTGAGTTAGATTGGAGAAAGTTTCTGGACTGGAATCAAAATGAGTTGACTCTGGATAATGTTGAACAAACACCTGGAAAAAGAAAGAGAAAAAGAACAAAAAGAATTAAAAAATATCCAAGTCACTTGTTTAAACTATGTTCTATGATCTCAGATCAGATTCCTTCTCTGAAGATTGAAACAGTAAATCCAGAATGGAATAAACCTTGGAGTTCAAGTCTGAATGAAATCATTGACATTCAAATTGATTCAGCAGAGAAGATACTTGCAAAGAAAAATCATCAACAACTTCTTCTCAATTTGAAAGACTCTTTAACCATGTATTCAGATGAGTCACAGTCAGAAAATCTGACTACTGATGCAGGTCTTTATATTTCAGAAATAAATCAAAGATTTTCTTGGAAATTGGACAAACATATGAAAGTGTTTGATGCTGAACTCTTTGCAAGTGAAAAGACTTTCTCCAATGCTTTGACTCTTTCAAATTCAAGAATCTTTTCAGAACTATGGATGTTTTCTGACAGTTAAGCTGCCATTCAGAGACTCAATGCACAGAATATGAAAGCTGAACTGTTCTACATTGAATCAATTAGAAAAATTGCTAAACAACTTGAGTCTAAAGACATTAAGTGTCATCTTCACTGGGTTCCAGCTCACATGAGCATCTTTGGCAATGAAGAAGCTGATATTGCTGCAAAGAAAGCAACTGAATTGAGACAAGATTGTGCTGAAAAGTATGTTTCTTTTGCTTACATCAAGAGACAAATTAAATTATTATTATTATTATTATTCATTATAGTCTTGTGCAGTCTGAGACTATGAAGACTACCTGCAAGCTGTCTTGCAGGATTTAACTAAGTTACAAAAACAATGATCAGAGACATGATCATAGACAAATTAACAAATGAAAAACATACAAGAGTGTCAGAGCAGTGACTTATGTCTTTTCTTCACAGAAATTTGAAAACAAATAATGAGATTGTAAGTGAGATCTTTAAAGATACTCAGTCTGTTTCATTCAGAAGCCATCTTCTGATGAATATTCCAGTTTGTTTGAGAAACTTTCCCATTGATTTCAAACCCAATTCAGTGTTAAATAGAAACTCAAGTGACAGTTGTGGAATTTTAAATTCTTTTAAACACTGTTATCTGTCATTCTTTAGACTTAAACAATCCATGAGCAAATGTTTTGGTGTTTCTTTGCAGTCACAGTGTCTGCAGATTTCCCTATCATGATTTGATAGTCTTATTAAGTAAGAATCAAAGTAACCATGACCCAATTTCAACTGAATAATTGTTGACCAAATCTATTTGGAGAATGAAAGTGAACAAGCTTTCCACTTTGATTTTGAATTGAATTGAGAGTAGTGATTTACATCACTTTCATTTTCAAAGATGTGTTCCAGCCATTCAAGCATTGCCATTTCTTTAATTTGTCTCTTGATGTAAGCAAAGAAAACATACTTTTCAGCACAATCTTGTCTCAATTCAGTTGCTTTCTTTGCAGCAATATCAGCTTCTTCATTGCCAAAGATGCTCATGTGAGCTGGAACCCAGTGAAGATGACACTTAATGTCTATGTTTGTCCAATTTCCAAGAAAATCTTTGATTTATTTCTGAAATATAAAGACCTGCACCAGTAGTCAGATTTTCTGACTGTGACCCATCTGAATACATGGTTAAAGAGTCTTTCAAATTGAGAAGAAGTTGTTGATGATTTTTCTTTGCAAGTATTATTATTATTATTATTATTCATTATAGTCTTGTGCAGTCTGAGACTATGAAGACTACCTGCAAGCTGTCTTGCAGGATTTAACTAAGTTACAAAAACAATGATCAGAGACATGATCATAGACAAATTAATAAATGAAAAACATACAAAAGTGTCAGGGCAGTGATTTATGTCTTTTCTTCACAGAAATTTAAAAACAAATAATGAGATTGTAAGTGAGATCTTTAAAGATACTCAGTCTGTTTCATTCAGAAGCCATCTTCTGATGACTATTTCAGTTTGTTTGAGAAACTTTCCCATTGATTTCAAACCCAATTCAGTGTTAAATAGAAACTCAAGTGACAGTTGTGGAATTTTAAATTCTTTTAAACACTGTTATCTGTCATTCTTTAGACTTAAACAATCCATGAGCAAATGTTTTGGTGTTTCTTTGCAGTCACAGTGTCTGCAGATTTCCCTATCATGATTTGATAGTCTTATTAAGTAAGAATATAAGTAACCATGACCCAATTTCAACTGAATAATTGTTGACCAAATCTATTTGGAGAATGAAAGTGAACATGCTTTCCACTTTGATTTTGAATTGAATTGAGAGTAGTGATTTACATCACTTCCATTTTCAAATACATATTCTAACCATTCAAGCATTGCCATTCCTTTAATTTATCTCTTGATGTAAACAAAGAAGACATACTTTTCAGCACAATCTTGTCTCAATTCAGTTGCTTTCTTTGCAGCAATATCAGTTTCTTCATTGCCAAAGATGTCCATGTGAGCTGGAACCCAGTGAAGATGACACTTAATGTCTTTAGACTTAAGTTGTTTAGCAATTTTTCTAATTGATTCAATGTAGAACAGTCCAGCTTTCATATTCTGTGCATTAAGTCTCTGAATGGCAGCTTGACTGTCAGAAAACACCCATAGTTCTGAAAAGATTCTTGAATTTGAAAGAGTCAAAGCATTGGAGAAAGCCTTTTCAATTGCAAAGAGTTCAGCATCAAACACTTCCATATGTTTGCCCAAT
>NW_026054726.1:0-12588 GCF_022830035.1 Ophidiomyces ophidiicola
GAACTGGAAGAAACTGTTATGATATGTAAGTAAAAAGTCTTCTTCTTTGCTAGAAAATCAACAAGTCTAGTATGATTATTCTAACTATAAAAGAGCAATTTTAACCATCACTAGCTGATGGATGCAGGGATCAGTGACTGGGAGAGTCTATGTCTTTGGAACAAATAAGAAAGAAAGAAAAGTTGTTTTGTTTAAGTTGTGGTTGAATTTATCTTTGCTAACCCCAACTGGCCAATGGTTCTGACTTTTTGGAAGTGAAAATCAGGGCCAGAGAAAATTGATAGGATATCAGAGAGATAGAGAATTGATCAGAGAATCAGAGATATCAAACCAATTTTGAAGAGATCTTGTTTTGACTGAGTTGTGCTTGAATTTATCTTTGCTGACCCCAACTGGCAAATGGTTTTGACTTTTTGGAAGTGAAAATCAGCGCCGGAGAAAATTGATAGGATATCAGGAAGGTAGAGAATTGATCAGAGAATCAGATATATCCAACTGAATTTAAAAAGATTTTGTTTTGGCTGAGTTGTGCTCAAATTTCTATGTTCTGCTGGAATTTTGGCTGTGTTCTGCAGTTGTACCACTTTGATGAGGTATAATAGAGTTTGGTGGAAAAATTATGTAAGCTCAGACTCCAATTCAGCTTTGGTGTTGCTGGTTAAGGCTTAGTAAGCCAGGAACATGAAAACCTTTCACTGTGAAAGACTGATGGAGAGCTACCAAAACTGAGTGAATTCTTAATCAATTTGAGAGCACAAGTATTTTCCTCTTGGATATAGATTCTTTAACACAAAAGAAAGCAATTTCCAATGTTTCAGAGCTGTAGTGAAGATGGTTGTGTTGTGGTGATCAGGCAAAGTGCCTGAGTAGCCAAAACTGACAACCCAGTCTTTGGTGTGAGATTTCCCACCCACCACAGTAAATTGCTGGGCAAAAATGGAGAGAATAACTAAATGAAACAAGAGCTTTCCAATGAATATATTTTCATTAAATTTGACTTAGAATTGATGGTGTTTCATATCAAGTGCTGTTGACTGTTTGCTGAGTTTTGTCAATTTAATTTAAAATCAAAGTGAAAGACTTGTTCAATCTCATTTTCCAAACAAATTTGGTCAACAATTATACAGTTGAAATTGGGTCATGATTGCTTTGAATTCTATTTAATAAAACTATTAAATCATGACAGTAAAAACTGCAGACACTGTGACTGCAAAGAAACATCAAAATATTTGCTCATGAATTGTTCAGTTCTAAAAAATGATAGACAATAGTGTTTGAAAGAGTTTAAAATTTCACAACTGTCACTTGAATTTCTATTTAACACTGAATTAAGTTTGAAATGGATGGGAAAGTTTCTTAAATAAACTGAAATAGTCATCAGAAGATAACTTCTAAATGAAATTGACTGAGTATCTTTAAAAATCTATCTTATAATCTCATTATTTATTTTTAAATTTCTGTGAAGAAAAGACATAAATCATTGCTCTGACACTCTTGTATTTTTTCTATTTATTCACTTATCTATGACCATGTTCTTGATCATTGTTTTTGTATTTCAGTTAAATTCTGCAACACAGCTTGCAGGTAGTCTTCATAGTCCCAGACTGCATAAGACTATAATGAATAATAATAATAATAATAATCATCATCAAGCTATTGTATACTTACACTACAACAATGTGAAGAAATTGAAGAACAGTTAAAACATTGAAATAAAGAATAATATTTAATGTTAATCAAACAGTATATGTTTGTTAATAATTCATTCTGAAAAAAACATCATTAAGCTAAAATGTATGCTATACAGTTCATTGAGGAGAGACTTCCACTGAATCATACAATGAGAAATTTTATCAATTAGTCATGCAACAACAGCAAGCAGTTACAAGAATTTTCATATATACAGCTGCATCTGAATAAATTTGCAGATATCAGAGTTATAATACAGCTTTCCATCATTGAATAAAATTACTGTATTGAAGAAAAACTGATTAAATGTAGAAGAAATGTAATAAAAGTTCACTATGCAGCATAGTGTTAAATATTTTAATCAAAACTATATATAAATTTTATAATTACTAGTAGTACTCATGAATTTATATTATTCTTATTATTCATTATAGTCTTGTGCAGTCTGAGACTATGAAGACTACCTGCAAGCTGTCTTGCAGAATTTAACTAAGTTACAAAAACAATAATCAAGAACATAATCATAGACAAATTAACAAATAGAAGACATATAAAAGTGTCAGAGCAGTGATTTATATCTTTTCTCCACAGAAATTTAAAAATAAGTCATGAGATTATATAACAGATCTTTGAAAATACTCAGTCAATTTCATTCAGAAGTGTCATGCCCACTGTAGACAGATCTAGTCTACAGTGAACATGACAAGAAGTCATCTTCTGATGACTATTTCAGTTTATTTGAGAAACTTTTCCATCCATTTCAAACTCAATTCAGTGTTAAATAGAAATTCAAGTGACAATTGTGAAATTTTAAACTCTTTCAAACACTTTTATCTGTTCTTTTTTAGACTTAAACAATTCATGAGCAAATGTTTTAATGTTTCTTTGCAGTCACAGTGTCTGCAGATTTTTCTATCATGATCTGGTAGTCTTATTAAGAAAGAATAAAAGTAACCATGACTCAATTTCAACTGAATAATTGTTGACCAAATCTGTTTGGGAAATAAAAGTGAACAAGTGTTCATGAATTGAAGCTATAATAATAGCTGTCTTTATTTATAGTACACATGTAGTTTGTATCTTCTAGATTCATATGTACACACACAGTTTATGTTCTCTGAATCTGTATGTACACACAGTTTATGTCTCCAGATCTGTACATGTGTAGTTCAGAATCTTAGACTGACTGCAGAGACAGAAATTTCTCAGCTGAAATTCCATCTTCAATGAAATAATGGGAAATTGAGATGAGACAGAAACTTGAGTTTCAAGTACTGAAATGAAAATGCAACTTAATTTAAAGAGATTGAAATTATTTAATTAGAAATGGAAATTTCCAATTTCTCTAAACTTAAAATAAAACCTTATTTTATACTATTTTTAGTATCAAAATCATATACAAATATATATATGCATTTTGAATAGGCTGACCACAGGGACAGAAATTTCCCAACTGGAATTCTGTCCCTAATGCACTAATGGGAAATTGGGATGGGACTGGAACTTGATAGTTCAAACTGAGATGGGACTGGGACTTGAGTTTCAAGTACTGAAATGGGAATGGAACTTAATTTAAAGGAATTGAGATTATTTAATTAGAGATAGGAATCTCCAATTTCCCTAAACTTAAAATAAAATCTTATTTTATACTATTTTTAGTACCAAAATCATATACAAATGTATATATGCATTTTGACTTGATGTGCCAATTTTTCTATTTTGTCATATTTTGGTGTAAAAATACACTTTCAAAATAAAGTTTGAAAAAAAATTAAAGTTGTTTTAGGGATAGGAAAATTCAGGGATGGGACATAACATAGAAAATTTAAAACTGGGAAGGGAATAGGACTTGTTTTCATGTTTTGAGATGGGATTGGGATCAATTTTCAAATTTTGGGAAGGGATTGGAATCAACTCAATTGGGATTAACATTCAGTCTTGTCCCATTGGGATCCCAAAGAGACCCCAATGGTCAGCCTAATTTTGACATAATATGTCAATTTTTCTATATTTTGGTGTGAAAATACACTTTCAAAATAAAGTTTGAAAAAAAATTAAAGTTGTTTTAGAAATGGAGAAATGTAGAGATGGAACTTAAAATATAAAATTTGAAACTGAGAAGAAAATGAAACTTTTATTCATATTTTGAACTGAAATTCAGACTAACTTTTAGATTTTGAGAAGAGATTGAGATCAACTCAATTGAGTTTGACTTTCAGTCTTCTTCCATTAAAATCTGAAAGAAATTTGAATGATTAGTCTAGTAGTGAGATTAGAGATCTTAAAGCTGCACTAACTACTAGAGTACTAGCTTTTAGAGCAGATCTAGTTTACAATGAACATGACAAAAAACTAATTTAGATTTTCAATAAATGTTAAATAGATATCTCAATCAAGTCTACTGAATCTTGATAAAGTTCAACTCTGGTAGAGAATGAATTTTTGACATATGTAGAACATCTGACCATCTAAAATTAGAACAAAAGTTCTCTGTACTCATAATATAATTATAATTTCTGAAATTGGCTGCTTGCCCCAAAAACTCTATCTGGTATATGATATGGAGCAGGTGCAACAAAACTTGTAAGAAGATTGGTCTCATTGCATCAGACACATATTGTTAAGATTTCTTAGAGCAAAATTCCATACAGAATTTCACATCTGTGGAATATCATAATGTTATAGTAGTGGCAATGTAGCCATAGGTAACAACTACATAGTAAGTTAGTAACTTAGCACAATGTTGAAACAATAATTGTAATATTATCTTTGTTGATTGCCACAACTGAAGTCAGTGTTCTCAATGTTGTCTTGCATAGAGTTAATTAGAGTTAACTTGGTTAAGTGTATTTAACTTTCATAATGTTTTGTATTGGAGTACAGCTAGCTATTTCTACCACAAGTACAATTACATCTACATACAAAGAACCTTTCAGAAAATTTCCAAGTCCACAAAAACTATGAAAACAGTAGTAGAAATCACCTACTAGTCTACCTAGTTGGATAGTAGAAATCATCTGCTAGCCTAGCTAGTAGAATAGTAGAAAATCGCGTAGGCTTCTACTGTAGAAGAGAGTTAGTGAGTGACTTCAAGATTTGAAAAAGATGAATGAAATTTTTTCACCTGCTGATCATTTCCTTATTAGATTTAAAAATGTAAGGTTGACATTACTATATAGTAGATTCAACATAGTGAGCTCTTACTATGTAGTAGTCAAAATACATAGTAGTTACTGTACTCCGTAGCCAACATTGAAACTTTGAGGTGGTGGTAATGGTTACGTAACAGCTCGGAAAATCGGTAACCCGATGGTAGTGCAGAGATCCGCGATTCCGCTATGGGATTGGGAACATTTTTCATGCTAGTAGGCTAGTAGCCAATAGAAGCTTACCAATTAGTTGCCTAACTACCTACCTAAACTACTCTGTACTCCCAACCATAGCACCTTCTGAATACCATGCCTACAACTCCCTGCTTGTTTTATACTAGATAACTAAGACATATAATTTCTACTTTTCGGGCGTTATTCGAGTCTGCTGAATCACCTGCAGTCCATTGGAGCCAAGGAAACTTTTGTGACATGCACTCTAGCTGTCATGGCAGGGCGATGACCCTATTACGAGGTATCTTTAACTTGAGAGTGAAGTATCCGGTTGCTAATCACTTGTTTTAGTGAATCGCCCGGTGCTAAGTCCTTTGGCTACTCAAGTCTCCTTATCACCTAGGCTATCAACATTATCCTCTACAGCCGCAGCGGAACGATCAGTTCCACGTTTGACAAAGCAGGTTCAAAAAGCCAGGATCGAAATGCCCCTTCCAAGTCAAGAAAAGAAAGGGGGCGCTATACAATTTGCCTTGTTTGTGTTCCTTCTATCCTAACTTTTAACTTCAACTGTATTCACCTTCATATCAAGGACCACACTTGATCAAGTCGCAAACTGGGCAAGACAGAGTTCGTTATGGCCGATGACATTTGGTCTTGCTTGCTGTGCCGTTGAAATGATGCATCTCTCAACACCTCGCTATGATCAAGATCGATTAGGAATAATCTTTCGGGCATCTCCCCGTCAATCCGATGTTATGATTGTGGCTGGTACTCTGACAAACAAGATGGCCCCGGCTTTAAGACAGGTGTATGATCAGATGCCGGATCCACGTTGGGTTATTAGTATGGGCAGTTGCGCGAATGGAGGTGGTTATTATCACTATAGTTATTCAGTCACTCGAGGGTGTGACAGAATTGTTCCTGTTGATGTCTATGTTCCTGGCTGTAGGTTGAACATTTGGCAAATGGTTTTCATGTTTAATAGGCTCACAATTGACAGGTCCGCCCACTTCTGAAGCTCTTATGTATGGCATCTTCCAACTACAGAAGAAGATGCGCCATACAAAAATTACCCGAATGTGGTACCGGCGGTGATTTTTTCCCAGCGCGTAAAATTCAGAGATTGTGAATATTTTTAGATATAAATATTAACAAATTTTTTGTTCTTCAAACTGAAACTGATCGTTTGGCCTAATTAATCGCACCACGGGCCCCCTAAGTGGGCGCTAGACACCCAATAAAATCTTCAGGCTCTAGGAATAATGAATAAATATTAATTTACAATGCAATGAGAAGTAGGTATATGAGATATTGATTTCCAACCTTTTCTATTTTCTTATTTTGATTACAAAAAATCTTCTGCTAATAATTTCTCAACTTTATCTCTCTCCCATTTGAATTGGCCATAGCAAAAGCCAAGATCTTTTCACTACCATCTGAATACCAATTTTCCAAACTGTTACATAAGATTAACAAACGCATTGTAGTTTCAACATTGACTGCAGTAGTTACTACATATTTTTTGTGAAATGTAGTACATGCTCACCATATTGAGCACATCAATATATTGATCTTCTTCTTATTAAGTAGCAAACTAACAAAATGAATTTACTCATTCATCTAAAAGTTGAAAACAAAAACAAAAAATTCTTTGTTTTGTTGTGTAAATAGTAAAATATGATTATTTAATGATTACTGTAGTTATTATTTTTATTAATATCTAAAATGATTAAAATGTAAAGTGAAGAAAAATGAAAAGCAATGAAATTATATATAGTAAAGAGAAATAATATAATAATAAAGAAAACATATACTTTTCAATAACAGTAGTGTCACACTAAATATGACAGTAATTAATGTTCACTCTATTAATGACAGATGCAGTTTTAGTAAGACAAAAGAGAAGTCTGAAAATATATAAAATAATATTATCTAAAAACTAATATTAATATGTTATTAACATTACAAGAGAAATATAATTGAAAAAATATTGCATTTTCTTTTCTTAAACAATTTTCAGTATTTAATTAAATTACATAATTTTTTAAATGTAGAAGTATTGAAGAACTCAGTATAATATAAATACTAATTAGTAATTGATTTAATTACAGCATCTTAAATATTCTACTGCTCTTTTGTAGCTTACTTTGACTGTCAATCTTTACAGAAGAGTGAACTTACTTATTTTAGCAATATAAAAAATAATCTCAAGATTCTTTTACTTTTAAAAAAATTTAAATTATTTTCCAGAAATAACAACAGTAATATTAAAACAGATAATGATAAAAGTGGAGAAGAGAAAGTTTTTTGTAATTTTAATAATTTTAACTAAGTCATCTACTTAATTATTAATAGACTGACTGTTGGGATCTCTTTGACATCTCAATGGGACAAGAGTAAAAGTCAAACTCAATTGAGTTGATCTCAATCTCTTCTCAAAATCTGAAAGTTAGTCTCAATTTCAGCTAGACTGACTGCAGAGACAGGGATTTCCCAACTGAGATTCTGTCTCTAATGCACTAATGAGAAATTGGAATGGGACTGAAACTTAATAGTTCAAACTGAGATGGAACTGAGACTTGAGTTTCAAGTACTGAAATGAAAATGAAACTTAATTTAAAAAAATTAAAATTATTTAATTAGAGATAGAAATCTTCAATTTCTCTAAATTTAAAATAAAATTTTATTTTATACTATTTTTAGTACCAAAATTGTATACAAATGTATACATGCATTTTGACTTAATGTGTCAATTTTTCTATTTTGTCATATTTAGGTGTAAAAATACACTTTCAAAATAAAGTTTGAAAAAAAATTAAAGTTGTTTTAGAGATAGAGAAATGTAGAGTTGGGACTTAAAATATAAAATTTAAAACTGAGAAGTGAATGAAACTTTTATTCATATTTTGAGATGGGATTGAAACTGACTTCCAAATTTTGGGAAGAGATTGAGATCAACTCAATTGGGATTGACATTCAGTCTTGTTCCATTGGGATCCCAAAGTCTGCTGTTGGGTTTTCAATCAAGTTTTCACTTACATTGTCTAGTAGTTGCTGCAGAGTGTAGGCAATATTTCCAAAGTATATACATGATTTCTAAATATGCTTCATCACAATAAAGTCTTCATCTTCAAAATGCAGCAATGTTTCATAGAATTGATAATTATGTATTATAAAATCAAACACAGTAGTCTGAATCCTCAATTTTACTAATGGAACATTGCTAGTTACAGCATACGGAGTAGAGTGGTTATTGTTCGGGCTCTGATACAGATCCACAGTTTCTCGGGCCCACGTAATTCCGTTGTGGTAGTATGGGCTCAACGGGAGTTTCTACGGCACGCTAAACATGAATTTGGCACATTGCACAATACGGAGTACTTTTGCACCCAACTGTATGCTTGGCATAACGTGCAGGTAACTACCCCATGCCCTTTGTAAACACAGGCCTTTGCAACAATCAGAGCTGACACAACTCTTCCACGAACTCACTTTTTTGTAGCTTACTCTGCACTATTTTCAATATTTCTTATTAGCTTATTAATATGGCTACTGGATAAAGGCTTGCCTTTTAACCTTCCGATCGTTTTCTCATTACTCGAACGCTGACAGCTTATACATCGTGTCAACAACAACGCGAACATGGCCTTATACCTATCTGACACTTCATCTACGCTTAGCTCTCCACCTTCATCTCCTAAACCACCGTTAGGATTCTATTCTTTTTCCACTCAAAACTGCGAACACAACCAGCAGGTGATCTCGAGAGATCCCGTCAAACTTACTGAACAACCAGGCATTTCTACAAGGAACGCTGGATCAAAAGGACATTGCAGGCCCCGAATTACGAGACACCTTGATCTGAGCCTACCTGCCCTCGGGGCTGGGAAGGAGAGCTTAGAGTTGCTCCTTGCAACACTCAGGAAAAGGAAAAAGATTGTTGTTGTGGCAGGAGCTGGTATATCAGTTTCTTCAGGAAGTGCGTTTCATTCCATTCTATACGCTAGCGGAAAAAACTGAACCCAATACACATTAGTTCCCGATTTTAGATCTTCTCATGGACTATTTACAACACTGCGTAAAGACCACAAATTGAAAGCGTCTGGAAAACAGCTCTTCGATGCATCTGTCTACCTAGATAGGTCAATGACTTCTACGTTCCACGACATGGTTCGGTCCCTTTCGGATATGGCCGCGACAGCACAGCCATCTGCGTTCCATCGCTTTCTCAGCAACCTTGCCACAGAACAACGCCTACTACGTCTGTATACTCAAAATATCGACGGTATTGATGAGTCCCTACCACTGTTGAACACTCAAGTACCGTTACCATTGGGTTCCCCATGGCCACGTACGATTCAGCTCCATGGTGGCTTGAAAAAGATGACGTGCCATAAGTGCAGACACACATCCGATTTCAAGGCAGAATTATTTCATGGGC
This sequence comes from Ophidiomyces ophidiicola, assembly GCF_022830035.1. Taxonomy (NCBI): domain Eukaryota; kingdom Fungi; phylum Ascomycota; class Eurotiomycetes; order Onygenales; family Onygenaceae; genus Ophidiomyces; species Ophidiomyces ophidiicola. The sequence goes on from NW_026054726.1 coordinate 9,457, forward strand.
CCGATCCACCACTCTGCGCCAAATGCTGTGAAGCAGATCTGCATCGTATGAATACGGGCCAACGACGACGGGGAGTTGGAAAGCTAAGACCACGGATAGTGCTTTACAATGAAGATAACCCAGATGAAGAGGCGATTGGCTCTGTAGTGAGAGCTGATTTACGCACTAGGCCCGATGCTCTAGTAGTGGTTGGAACAAGCTTAAAAATACCAGGCGTTCGCCGCATTGTAAAAGAAATGTGCCGTGTGGTTCATGGAAGGAAGGATGGGGTTACCATCTGGATTAATCACGACGCAGCGCCTCTTGGAAGAGAGTTTGAACAATGTTGGGATCTTGTGGTCAAAGGCAACTGCGATGACGTTGCAGACCTTGCAGGTCTCCGAGGGAAGGAAGGCCATTGCGAAAGTGAAGATATATTCGACGTATGTTCAGTATCCGAGGCGGAACGACTTAAACGAGAACAAACGGATAAAATTGCAGTTGTTGTTCGAACATCCACAGGAGTCGGTCAGGGAGAAAAAGTATGTGCCACTACCCTTGCACATTCGGGAAATGCCAAAGGGAAAAACTCCTTTTTAGGTGAATCACAACGGCCGAGGAAAGCCAGGGTACGTAAAACACTTTCTACGAAGGAGGCTCCAGGGCAAAGGAAGATTCAATCGGCTTTCCGGGTGAGCAAGTCGAATACGAAGAAGGAAACGAAGCAGGCCAGTTCTGTGACCACCAAGCAGCAACCATCGGGCGTCATGCATCCTGTATCTCTTGTCACAGCCCGCAGTAGCGGGCCTATATTTCCAGGGTTATTATCCTCATCTAACTCCCAGGTGCCAGGAGCCGCATCATGGAATGAGTTTGAAATTATTTCCCCGTCAGGTTCCGTTCCTTCGGACATACCGGGGATTCTTGTTGATTGAATATTGAACAGGTCTATATTGGTTAATAATGGATAGAACTTCGTGTAAAACATCCTGTGCAATCTTTCTAGGATTACTAGCAATGGCAATTTACAGCAAGAAACAAAGCCTCTGAACCACCATGACCATTAAATACGCAGAACAAAGAGTTGAGAGCGCCATGCCTTTCTGTGTTAAATTGTAATCATTCAGATCATTGGATTTTCTTAAAGATTCCTCTCACCTTACAGAAATCTTTAAGAAGCAAGGGGACATACAGTACTAGGTCAAAAGTGTTGGCACCCCCCTTACTTTTACACCAAAGCCCACCATTTTCACAATCAAGTTGCTCAACAAAATTGTATTGTAATATATCAATTAATACATATCAATATGTAGAGAATAGAAGAATACTTTAAGAATAATTTTATTAAATATAAGTGAAATTCATCATCACATAGACTTCTTTAATAAAAATAAGTCAGAATTAAATTCTTAAAGACAGTGAATAATTTAAATATTTATCTTCATATTAGGCTGAGTGTTGGAATCTCTTTGAAATTCCAATGGGACAAGACTGAAAGTCAAACTCAATTCAGTTGATCTCAATTTCTTCTCAAAATTTGAAAGTTAGTCTCAATTTCAGCTCAAAATATGAATACAAGTTTCATTCTCTTTTCAGTTTTAAATGTTATATTTTAAGTTTCATCTTTGGATTTCTCTATCTCTAAAATAACTTTAATTTTTCTTCAAACTCTATTTTGAAAGTGTATTATTACATTATAATATGACAAAATTGAAAAATTGACACATTAAATCAGAATGGATATATACATTTGTATATGATTTTGATACTAAAAATAGTATAAAATAAGATTTTATTTTAAGTTTAGGGAAATTGAGAATCTCTACTTCTAATTAAATAATTTCAATCTCTTTAAATTAAGTCTCAGTCTCTGTTACCTGGTCCATAAGAGCTACAGAATGTCCATGTGATTTTGATTGAGTAGTAGAAGATGTCTTGTTCTTGTTCCCTCAAGCTTCAATGATAAGCTCAAGAATGACTAATTACTAACTAATCTACTTCAGTAAGTATGTACAGAAGGTTCCATGTCAGTTGCTGAAGAATATCTTTTAATGATCAGTGTCCTCACTGAAAGTCAGTGCTCTGTTGCTAGTTAGAATTGATAATCATAGTGGAGAAAGTCAAAAAAGAATGACATCTTCTCAATGACATCTTTGTTGATCAATTTAGTATGCATCATTGGATATAGAAACTTTTTTCAAACCAGAGTGGACATGATCAGTTGCATTAGTGCATATATTTTAATTTAATGTTGAGAGTACCATCCTCCATCTAATGCAAAGTTTTCTCATAGTTGTAGAATGTCTTTTGAATTCTGTTCTAGCATGTCAGTGTCATCAATCTGTGTTAGATGTGAATAACCTTCAGCTGTTGCTTCTAGTGCTTGTAGACAAGCTGAATGGCCTTCCATTGATGGTTAGAAAGTCATAGAACTTTGTGTTTGGTGAAATTGTTTAAAATGAATTGACATTTCATGTATAAGTCTCTTTTTTCATCTGTGCTTAGTTTGAGTCATTCTTGAATTTCTTCCATTGTTATAACATCATCTTCATTCAAAGCCATTCAGGTTTCTGTTTTTATTGCTGTAGATGGTTGTATTTGAATGGGTTCTTCAGAGAATCAACAGAGAAAGTGAATGAGTTCATATTTTGTAAATCTCAATAATAGATGTTGGTGATCTTTTTGAACTTTGTCTAACAGTTCTTTAAAGTAGATATCAACAACTGATGTAATGAGAGCTTGGGGTACTAGATGTCATTCCTCTGATTTTGGCATGTTGAATTTTCACTGTTCAGGGAAGAATTGAAAGAATTTGAGATGTTGATCTGTGGTCATGGCATTTTGAGCAAACAGAACACAGCACTTGATATGGAACACCATCAATTCTAAGTCAAATTTAATGAAAATATATTCATTGGAAAGCTCTTGTTTCATTTAGTTATTCTCTCCATTTTCGCCCGGCAATTTACTGTGGTGGGTGGGAAATCTCACACCAAAGACTGGGTCGCCAGTTTTGGCTACTCAGGCACTTTGCCTGGTCACCACAACACAACCATCTCCACTACAGCTCTGAAACGTTGGAAATTGCTTTCTTTTGTGTTAAAGAATCTATACCCAAGAGGAAAATACTTGCATCCTCAAACTGATTAAGAA
>NW_026054727.1:0-10818 GCF_022830035.1 Ophidiomyces ophidiicola
CCGCGCCAACTCCGCCGCCACCGCCGCCATGGGCTGGTTCCCCGACGTGCCCGCCCCGGCACCCCCCGCCGCCGCTGCCGCCGCCGCCGCCCCCGACACCCACGCCCCGGACGCCCACGCCCACGCCCTCGCCCTGCCCGCCAGCCCCCCGCACGCCGACGACCCCGGCTATGCCACCGCCCGCCGCGCCTGGTCGCGTCTGCGCTTCGTGCGCGCCGGCTGGTTTGGTGTCGACGAGGCCATGGCCTACATCGCGTAGTGCGTCTTCTCCTTCTCTGGCTAATTAACTAAGTGTCTAACCTACCGAGTACTCTCCCAGCTACTACGACCACCTCGCCCCCCTCACGCCCATCGTCCTGCCCGACTTCCGCCGTCCCGCCGCCCACCCGTCGCTGCTGGCCGAGGAGCCCGTCCTCACCGTTACCATGCTGACCATCGCCTCGCGCCACATGAAGCTGGCCGGCAACGGCGCCACCTCGCGCGCCTACTCCATCCACGAGAAGCTGTGGTCCTACCTCAAGGGCATGATCGAGCGCCTGATCTGGGGCCAGGAGAAGTTCGGCGCCCCGGCCGCCCAGCCACGCCCGTTCCCGCCCGCCGCTGCTGCTGCTGCTGCTACTGCTGCTGCTACTACGCCCCCGTCCAAGCGCAGCGGCAACCTGCGCGCCCTCGGCACCGTCGAGGCCCTGCTGCTGCTCACCGACTGGCACCCGCGCGCCCTGCACTTCCCGCCCGGCGACGACGAGAACACCCTGCTCGACATGGACCCGCACGCCCTGGCCCCCGACACTGCCCACCACAAGGACCAGGACCAGGACCAGGACCAGAACCAGAACGGCCCCCCCGAGGGCCGCCTGGCCTTCTACCAGTGGCTCGAGCCCGTGTGGCGCTCCGACCGCATGTCGTGGATGCTGCTCAGCACCGCCCAGGCCCTCGCCTTCGAGCTCGGCGTCTTCGACCCCAAGACCGACGCCCGCCCGCCCGCCGACCAGCTGCCGTCGTGCGAGCCCGTCCGCAAGCGCCGCCTGCGCCGCCTCATCCTCGTGTACGTGTCGCAGAGCAGCGGCCGCCTGGGCATCCCGTCCATGCTGCCGCTGCCGCAGTGGAGCCAGGCCGCACCCGCCGACCACGACCACGGCCACGACCTCGACCTCACCGTCGACCGCGTGCTGGACTGCTGGCTGGACATCTCCAAGATCATGTACAACAGCAACCAGGTGCTGTTCCCGTCCAAGGAGTACACCACCAACCTGATCAAGACCGGCCAGTACCGCGACCGCATCGCCGAGTTCGCGCCCTCGCTGGCCGACTTCAGGCGCAAGTTCGACCGCATCCCGAGTAAGTTTACCCTGTCGTCGCGATAGACTTTCGGCATGCCGTGGCTAAAACTCAACTCTGTTTCAAGTGTCGCCGCACATGCGCCACATCCTGACCATCGAGTACGAGTATACCCGTGAGTGCCCCCTTTCACCGACCTGCTTCCGTTGGCCTAACGTCGCAGGGCTCTACGTCAACTGCCTGGCGCTGCAGGCCGTCGTCGACCGCTGGACCACCATGTCGCACGAGAGCACGCAGAACCACGCCAACGGCGCCGGCTCGACGTCGTCCGGCACCGTGCCGCTGCGCGTGCTGCTGGACCAGTACGAGGTCAACGAGCCGTACATCCAGGAGGTCGTCGACGCGTCGCGCAAGATCCTGCAGACCGTCCTCGACGGCCTCGTCCCCGGCGACCGCCTGAAGCATGCCCCCGTGCGCACGTTCTTCCGCGTGCTCTCGGGCATGATCTTCATCCTCAAGGTTGGTCTCTCTCTCTCTCTCTCTCTCTCTCTCTCTCTCTGACTCGATTTGAATGACATGCTAACCCCCCAGACCTTCACGCTCGGCGCGAAGGAAGACGACGTGCGCGTGTCGCTCGAGCTGCAGGACCGCACCATCGAGTCGCTGCGCACCTGCATCGTCGACGACGTGCACCTCAGCGTCACCATCGCCGACCTGCTGCAGCTGCTCACCGCCAACATCCGCACGCGCTTCCTGCGCTTCGCGCCCTTCGACCGCCTCGACTGCGCCAGCCGCGAGCGCACCCCGCCGCCCCTGCCCTCCTCCGACGACGCCCACCCGGACTTCCGCTGGCCACCGCCGCCGCCGCCTCCGCCACCGCTGCATGCCCTCGCGCCGAACAACTCGACCACCGCCGCCGCCGGCTTCCCGTTCGACGCCAACAGCGCGCCATCGACTACCAACGACCCGCTGGCCAGCATCCCCGCGCGGCCCATCGACTCCACCAACCTCCACGTATCCTTCATGCCGCCGCCGCCGTCGGTCTTCTACAACTACTACGACCACAGCAGCACGTCGCCCAAGCTAGAGCAGCAGTCGCTAGACGACGCGGCGGCATCATCGTCATCCACCACCACCGTGGCGCCGCACGCCCTCAGCGCCACCGCCGGCCACGCCGCCTCCACCTCCATGTCCGACTGGTTCGCGCTGCCGCTCGACCAGTTCTTCAACAGCGCCACGGCCGGCGTCGACCAGGGCCTCGGCGGCACCGGCCCCATGGTCGGCGAGTTCGATATGCTCGAGGTTCTGCTCAAGGACCAGTACACGGACGCCGGCGCGGGCACGGGTGCCACCAGCGGCGGTGGTGGTGGTGGTGGCGGTACCAGCGCGTCGGGCGGCTCGACGGCCGTGACGGCGGGCGGTGCCAGCGGGGACAATGGTGGGACTAATGGCGCTGGGCTGTCGTCGCAGTTCCTGTGATGGTTGTTTATCTATTCTTTTCTTTATGAAACGCTTCCTAGCTTTTTATTCATGTGGATTCTACGGTACACATGCATGCACACACAGAACCTGGATGTAGATATGTGTCTTGATTGATAGTCCAGAAGAGAGAGAGAGAGAGAGAGAGAGAGAGAGAGAGAGAGAGACTGGGCACATGCATGACAGACGAAGCAGGGGACAGACGGCTGCGAACAAAAATTGGGGGTGTGGGAGGGGAAATATGTCGGAGTATAAGTGTTGCTCTTCTTGAGACGGTTTGTATGTCTTCTTTTTCTTTTCTTTTCTTTTCTTTTTTTTTCCTTGCTGTGGACCAGTTGATTGATATTATATAACACCATATGCAGATGTTTATTTTTATCTGTCGTTGTATGTATGGTTTGTATGTACGGTTTATGTGCAACAGCTGGACTATTCTTTTTTTTTTATGAGAGATGGATGCTTTTGAGCGGCTTTTGCGGAGTATGCGGTGCCTGTTCTTTCTAATTTTTCTTATTGAACTATTCATCCAAGCAGAAATATCATTACGCCTCGATCTAGCCGCATCACACAAACACAAATTACTACCTACCCAACACCGCTGTGTTACACGGAGCAAATGCGAGATAGATGCCATCGATTCAGATCATAGGATGACAAATGCAATAGTATGGTACACACATCTTGCAAGACAGCCGGCCCGCACCCCCCATCTCCCCATGCACTCACTCACTCACCACCCATACAGTCAAGGAGGAAAAAAAGGGGTATTCCAATCATCCAGAAACAAACCCAGCAAAAAATCAGCGGCAAAAAAAAAAAAAAAATATCCCTCTTCAAAACTCAGCACCATATCGCGAAAAAAACTTAACTAACTATACCAGATGATAACCTCAAATTTCCTGCACATCCAGCCCCCAGATCTCCCAGTGCTGCAGAACGTCCCACCCGACCCGATGGACCCTTCGTCGCCAGAGCACCGGTTGTTCTCCACTAGAGGAGGAGGACGACGTCGGTTCGCTGATGCCATGCGCGATTTTCGTCCTGGTGTCCGCCGGCATCGCACATCCCAGGTCTTCCAGCAGAGACGCTGCGTCTGGTGGAAGCGAAGAATTCCCATTGACATGCGCGGTGTTGGGCGGAGGAGGAGGAGGCGGTGGTAGCGCCGGCGGCGGCGTGTTGACGGCGGAATGAGGCAGAGGAGGCTGTGGCGGGGAGGCCCGGGCGGCCGGAGTACTCGACTGCTCCGCGGACGACGCCGGCGGCTGCTTGCGTTTTCCGAGAATCGTCGCGGTCGCCGGCGTCTTCCAGTGGCTTCGGGACTGCGACGGACGGGAATGGGGAGGGTTGCGCGGCTCTGCCGCGGGGCTGGGCTGTGCCTGTGCCTGTGCCTGTTGCTGTCCCGCCGGCGTCGTCGTCGTCGTCGACGCGGCAGTGCGAGGCAGACGGACACCGTTTCCATTTTGGGCGGCGTTCCGCGAAAAGGCCCAGTCGTACGTATTCGAGCCCTCGGCCACAGGGATCGTGTAGAACTCGCCCAGCTCCCACGCTTTCCACCCCAGGCCGATGATTTTCAGTTTTCCGAAGATTTCCTTGTCGGCGAGCCGCGAGCCCATCGCCTCGTTGAAGATGGCGTCGTCCATATCGACGATCTCCGACAGCGACTTGGCGTGCAGAGGACCTGAGTCTTGTTGGTTTGTATGGATAGTAGGGGGAAAGAGGCTGGTGGCCGGGCCATCTTTTGGTCTTGAAGGGGGGAATTGTGCACTGGCAGGACCGGTGGGTATGAGCAGGCGGATTGCAAGCAATTTCTGTAGAAACGGGATCAAAAGACCCAGGGTTTCGAAGCTAGAGAGGTCAGTAGCCAATGCAAGCTGCTCGAGATTGGGACACGAGCGAACGAGTCGAGCTATCAGCTGGCTGGGGAGAGCCCAGCGGGACGAAAGTAGGAGGTGACGGAGCCGTGCGCCTTGAGTGGAGGAAATGGTATGAATGTACGAGTCGCGAAGAGAATTGTGGGAGGCTAGAGTCGCAGGAGGAAGAGGATGGTGGGCTTGGTGGTTGCTGTTCGGTGCGTCAAGATTTGAAGGTGTTAGAGCTGCCGACGATTGATTTGACGTGGCAGTTCGGGGGCTGTTGATAGAATCCGATGCATCGCGAATGGGCGTCACGAAATACAACCGCTCGAGGTTCTCTAGGCTGTTTAGAAAGTCGCAGCCTTTCCTCTCGATACGATCGTTCCGCAGGCTCTTGATCCCAAGGCACTGTTTGGCGGGCGGCGGCCAGCTGTTCTCCACAAACGTCACTGCGGACATGGAGGCGTCGTAAACACCAGGGCTATTCAGCGTCGTGATCTCCTCCAGCACGACCGGGTCAATCGCCGCCTCGAAGTCGTCGGTGTGCAGGGCGTAGAAGTTCTGCAGCGCGATCTTCCTCAGCCGCAATGGCGACTTTGCGGCGATGCACTTGCGAAAGTAGTCGTGCAGCGTCACGCTCGGCTCTTGGGCCTCTCTCATGCGCGGCGACCAGTGCATCTTGAGTTCTCGCAGCTTTTTGCTGTGCAACAGGAGCGCCGAAATGTCGTCGGGATAGCAGAGCGGGTCTATATCGGTGACCTTAAGGGACCGCAGGTGAGGCATGGCGGGGATCACGGTGGTAGGACGAGGGTGGCGACTGGACGGAAACCGCACGGTCAACGAGGTCAGCTTGGGGAGCTGCGAGAGGCCGATATACGCCGTCTCCATCATCTTGGACGTGAGCTCCCAGCTAGTTATGCAGCGCGCGGGTCAGTTGAAACGTAGCTCGACGCAGACAAAGACAAGAGGCCGGTTACCTAAAGCTCTCCAAGCCAGTCATCCTATCGATAGCAGCGCGCACGGCGATGTTCAGCATCATCGACGAGTCGGGCACCCGGCCGACGCGAGCATGCTCGTCCAGACCGTCCTCCCGCCAGTCTCCGCGCATGGTGAAAGAGCGCACCAACGGCGCCACGTTGCGGGTGACGATGGCGTTGAGGCCCATGGAAAACGGGCTGGCGCTGCCGCAGCCCTCGGGCAGCTCATCGCGGTAGCGGATCTTGTCGTAGGAGGTCAGCGTGATGGTCTTGTAGAGCTGCGGCAGCGCCATGTAGTTGAGGACGCGACAGGTGCGGCACAGGCGCGAGAGATCGCCGACATCGTCGAGCTGGAAGACAGCGGGTTAGTGAGCCAAGGGCGGGAGACGGGCCGGGGAAGAGGAAGAAGCAGCAGCTCACGTAGGACAGGATCAGAGCGATGAGATTGAGCGGCAGCGCCATCAGCGACAGCGTCCGCTGCGGCGAGTCGGCGCGGATGCCGGCGGCGGAGAACATGGTGGTGGGTGGGCGTTGCAGGCGGAGAGTTGGCCTGCGCGGCGGAGGTGAGGAAGACGACGAGAGATGGGCACGCGCGCCGCCCGCCACCTGCGCGACAAAGCTCTCGCCGCCGCTGCCCGTCGCACCACGCCCAATACACCCGTCCTGTTCACGCTGGCTTTGCCAATGACAACGCAGCCGCCGTGTCGCACGGCATTGCTGCTCAATTTGAGGGCCTACGGAGTGGTTTATATGTACTTAACAAGACGCCTGCGACGCCCGCAGGCTCGAAAAACAATGTCCATATGCATCATCAGAAAACAAACATCACGCCCAGAACCGTGGAAGCCGTTAGATTTGCCCTGCCTCCTCCAGACCAAACTCCTCGCTAAATGGCGCAGACCTGCATTACAGAAATCCTTCACTTCCTCCCTCCTGATCACTCCTGATCACCGGCCGCCCCCAGGGTCATCCCACGGAGGAGACACGGGCCGTGGCGACGGCGGCCATGGCCCCGGATGCGACGACCCGCTGCCCGATGACCTCTGCGGCGTAGAGACCCCTCCTGTGGTGGTTAAAAGCGAGTCTGGTGGCCGACCTGCCGCCGTCGCACGGCCCGCGTCGTCTGGCGCTATGGGCCCGGGGTCCAGGAGCGGTACTTGAGGCGGTGATGCCCTGGCGGTGGCCTGCTGTCGATGGTGCGAGGTCGACGGTCGAGTGCTGACTGAGTTGCTCGCGCTGCCGTCGCTCTGCGAAGTGGCCAGCGTGCCGCCAGAGTAGTCGTTGCGGACATATTCTTCAAACGCAGACGAATCCCACTCTTTTGCTATCCGTGGCCGTGCGGGAATGACGACAACGGGCAGAGACGCCTCTGGCGTTCCTCGACTGTCACTTCGAGACGACACCGAGTCCGAACGACTGCCTGTATTGGAGCGACGAGCATGTTCCAGGCGTGGTCGCGCAGGAATCACTGTCACTGGCAGAACAGACGCCGTCTTTTGAGGCTCCCCGGATGCGTATTCCTGGTTGCGACCCAACAGCGAACGAAACGTGTTGAGATGGGCTTTGAAGGCGGGCTGGGCCTGTGATTCATCGGGGGGCTTCGGCGGTATGGTGGGGTGGCGGATATTCCCTTCCTCTGCTTGTGCGCTGGCAACCTCTTGGGGAGGCGAGCCTCGACGGCGACTGAAAGGATTGAGCATGTTGAGCCAGCTGGCTCCCAGTCTACGGTGGGGGGCGAGGTTTGCCAAAGCAGAGCCGTTGGTCTGGTCGTTTTCCCGGACTTGGCCCATCGCAGCGTTCTTTTCCGGGTCCAGGTTTTGCTCGAGTTCCGATATCGACGGCGATAGGCTTCCAATCGAGTGGTATCGGACGCGGTAGACGGTGCTCGCCGTGTCGGTACGGCTGACTGGCGTCACAGCCAGCGGAGGAACAGCTGGGTGCTCGTTCTGCGACGACTCCGTACTGGCATCCGTGATCAGCTTTGGCCGGCGCCGTCTCCTCCGCATATGCGGCCGAGGCTTGGTTTTGACTCGACTTTTCAGGGACCGATGCGGGAGACCCAGAAGACCTGCCCATGCACTGCTGCCGTGGCCCTTTCCATCGCCTTTGCCTCCGCCGCCGTCAGGGGGTGGATCGGCTCCGTCGGACGGGGCAGCCTCAATCATTTCGTCGCCATCAAATATCTCTCTCCCCAGAATCCCATCCTTCCTCTCTTCTCTCTCCAGAGCTTCTATACGCTCTACCCATTCCCAAACCACCACGCTTGCTGCTGCCGCACCGACCCAGCGAATATATTCTCCCCATCTCGCGACATTTGGCTTCGAAACGTCTACAATAAAAAACACCACGGGTATCAAGACTGCAACCAAGGAGAGTAACGCGACCAGGCAGATATTACGCATATTTACGTGAAAAAAAGCAAATCGGTGTTTCGAAATCGAATAAAAGATAACCCATGCAGCGTATAGTAAACTCAGTGACAATTCAAACAGATAATTGAGCGCGGGTATTACGTCGACAACGTGTCTCGGCGGTTTGACAATAAGCATGTTTGAAGATCGACGGATGGCGTTGTTGAGGATGCTGAAAATCGTATCCAGGACAATCATCGCAAACCCGACCCATTTAATTATGACTTTTTCTTTATGCCGGGGAAACAATCGAATTAATGTTTGTACTTGCGCCAGCCAGAGGAACGTACTTGAGATCACGCGAATTACGCGAATCTCCACGCCGGCCACGACCTCATTCGTTAACGCCATCGAGTCCATGTAGCCAAAATCGTACTGTCGTTTGGCAACAGCAAAGGACTCTGCAGTCGCAATGCTAAGGGAGATAGCAACCGTCAAAGCGGCAACTTTCTGGAGCCATGGACGGCCACCCACTCCTATAACGGAAGAGCTGCCGTATGACCCGCCTATCATCCCATGTCGCGTCAGGAAAGTGCCGCCACGACCGCCTATAAAGAACGTCCGGGGCGTGATGAAGAGCATAATAAGGAGAAGGTAGCTGATGACGGTTGCCGCAGCGATTGCATACATTTGGGGGAAGGTAGAGGCATAGAAAGGTTCTCGACTTTTAAGGATGTTTTCGGGGTTGATTGGATAAGGGCGGGTGGCCTCGATACAGGCGGGTTTGAACACGGCATTTTGGTTCAATCGAAAAGAAAAGGTTTCATTCAATACAATTATTCCTAAGAGGCAAAAGGCTGTGAGCATGTTCTAAAAAGAAGAGTCGCCGGTCCGAGGACAAGGGCTTGGGAGCTCCATACCTCCTTGCGCCAGGGCAAACGGTTTGCAAAGCTTCGCTTTGTTCATAGGCCGGTAGATATCGTGACCCATCCATGGTAGAACCATAGCGACCAGTCTCTGGTGTCCGAATGTTCATGAGGGCCTCCAGAGTGCTGCTCAGATCATCACCACGTCAGAGAGGACGAAATGCCAGACCCTGCGACGCGGTCATACTCCCACAAGGGGATCAGGGCAGGCCCGGGGCAAATTTTGTATGCAGCTCCCAAACAGGATTCCAACAAGATTTTCCCAAGGAAGCAAATGTGACCGATCAATCAGCAGTATCCTAACCCCTGTCGACGTGGGTGGTCCGATTTTGCCACGCGATTTGGCTCCTGAGTTCGGGCGACAACACAACTTCCCAACTAGGAAGAAACAAAGGGCGACGGGGTGAGGTTGAGTCTTTTTAGGGACGGGCGAATCGAGATCGGCGTGAGCGGAACGATACGAAGTGGCACCGGGGAGTGGGCAGGATGGGTCCAGGAGCGCTCGAGCAGGACGGCCGTGACAACATAAAAAAAAAGGGAAAGGGCAGAAGTATGTACGGGAAGAAAATGAGAGGTCGACTGCGAGCGGATCAGTGGGTATTCTGTACAGCACCCAGCCAGTAGTCCGACGATGCTCGAGGCCTCGAATTGTTGCGCAGGTTGCGAGCGTTGGGCGGCGGGCGGCGGAGCATCAGCGGTCGTCGAGGGCGAGGCGGGAGGATGAGGGCCTGCGGCGCGTCTGATTGGCTGGTGTGCGCAGGATGCACCTTAGGTAAGCAGATAGGAGCAGCGGGTTCTCGCCAAGACACGCACGAGGCCAATCACATGACCGCATTTCCGAAACCTGCTGAGTCAGCCAGAGACAAGCCGCGACAAGCTTTAACGCCAAGGCGCTTGCGGGGGTGATCTTGGCGGGGCCTGAAGCAAATTCGACGGCCGGCAAGAGGGAGAGAGAGAAAGAGAAAACACGCGAGGACGCGTTGTGGGAGGCCGATGGGCGGAGGTGCAGCCCTGCGTGAGGCTTTCAGGACAGGTGACTGGCGTTTGCAACCGTCCCGTGGCACCTCCGCTACATTCGACAGCCCCAAGCCGCCTGCATTGAAGCACGAGCTTCCAGGATTAAACGAGGTCGTATGGGCACTATGGAAATAGCCATGCTCAACATCGAGCAAAAATAGCCCCGTTTGCGAGAAATCGAAGGTTGGAGGCGTGCGAACGGCCCGGAGTAAAATATCATGCCTTTTTGGGAAAAGGAACATGAGACTGGGGAGCCATGCGCCTACACCAGGCTAGAGCTCTCAAACAACATATAGTATAGCTCTAGGTATATACACATATACAGCATGGTAGTATCATACATCGTCACACAGCATCCCACATTCGTCAACACTGCCACAAATCACACACAAGTCCACCGTTATGTCCTATCATAGCAAGTAAAGATCATAAAATCCGAAAGGTAAATAAACCAGTTCGTCGCAAAAATTAGATGTAAAAAAGCCTTCTTGGCTGGGTATAATGTTGGGCAAGAAATAAACGAAAAAAGGAAAGTACTCAGCGTCCCATATGTCCCAGTGAAGTTCCTGGAAATTCTGGTGTCGCACGCTGGCCGAACGGGATTTCTTTTGTCTTTTTTAAGGCTAGGCATCATGCTTAAGCAAGTTCAAATTGTCACCTGGGCGGGGGATCAAACATCATGTGTCCAGGGGCCGAATAACCAGTCACCGTTGTGCCAGGTACGCCGCCTCCAAGTCGCGCGGCTTCTTCCCGATGTTTGATCTCTCGCTCGTCTTGGATCAGGGTGCAGCACATGCAGCACGAGGCACGGACACAATCCGTGGCAACGTCTCCGGGAATGCCATATGCGCGTCTCGTTCGAACGTGTTGAACTGTAGCCATTATCCCTATAGTATCAAACACGGACAGGTTAGTAAACGGTGAGCAAATACGTTGC
>NW_026054728.1:0-9880 GCF_022830035.1 Ophidiomyces ophidiicola
GGAGAAAGTTTCTGGACTGGAATCAAAATGAGTTGACTCTGGATCATGTTGAACAAACACCTGGAAAAAGAAAGAGAAAAAGAACAAAAAGAATTAAAAAATATCCAAGTCACTTGTTTAAACTATGATCTATGATCACAGATCAGATTCCTTCTCTGAAGATTGAAACAGTAAATTCAGAATGGAATAAACCTTGGAGTTCAAGTTTGAATGAAATCATTGACATTCAAATTGATTCAGCAGAGAAGATACTTGCAAAGAAACTTCTTCTCAATTTGAAAGACTCTTTAACCATGTATTCAGATGAATCACAGTCAGAAAATCTGACTACTGATGCAGGTCTTTATATTTCAGAAATAAATCAAAGATTTTCTTGAAAATTGAGCAAACATATGGAAGTGTTTGATGCTGAACTCTTTGCAATTGAAAAGGCTTTCTCCAATGCTTTGACTCTTTCAAATTCAAGAATCTTTTCAGAACTATGGGTGTTTTCAGACAGTCAAGCTGCCATTTAGAGACTCAATGCACAGAATATGTAAGCTGAACTGTTCTACATTGAATCAATTAGAAAAATTGCTAAACAACTTGAGTCTAAAGACATTAAGTGTTATCTTCACTGGATCCCAGCTCACATGGGCATCTTTGACAATCAAGAAGCTGATATTGCTGCAAAGAAAGCAACTGAATTGAGATAAGATTGTGCTGAAAAGTATGTTTTCTTTGCTTACATTAAGAGACAAATCAAGGAAATGGCAATGCTTGAATGACTGGAACACATCTTTAAAAATGGAAGTGATGTAAATCACTACTCTCAATTCAATTCAAAACCAAAGTGGAAAGCTTGTCCACTTTCATTTCCCAAACAGATTTGGTCAACAATTATTCAGTTGAAATTGGGTCATGGTTACTTTGGTTCTTACTTAATAAGACTATCAAATCATGATAGGGAAATCTGCAGACACTGTGGCTGCAAAGAAACACCAAAACATTTGCTCATGGATTGTTTAAGTCTGAAAGATGACAGACAACAGTGTTTGAAAGAGTTTAAAATTCCACAACTGTCACTTGAGTTTCTATTTAACACTGAATTGGATTTGAAATGGATGGGAAAGTTTCTCAAACAAACTGAAATAGTCACCAGAAGATGGCTTCTGAATGAAACAGACTGAGTATCTTTAAAGATCTTACTTACAATCTCATTATTTCTTTTCAAATTTCTGTGGAGAAAAGACATAAATCACTGCCCTGACACTCTTGTATGTTTTTCATTTGTTAATTTGTCTATGATCATGTCTCTGATCATTGTTTTTGTAACTTAGTTAAATTCTGCAAGACAGCTTGCAGATAGTCTTCATAGTCTCAGACTGCACAAGACTATAATGAATAATAATAATAATAATAATAATTAATGGAATCAAGTTGTTTTGATTTATCCATAACATCTAGAATGAGAAGATCAGAACTGTTACACAGATCAGTTCTAAGACAGGTTTCAAATCTTGAATTCTTTCTCACAAAGACAGCAACTCTAGGTCTCACAGTTCTATTTTCTGGAAGAATGCAATCATAAGCACTGTGAGTAACAGTGTAGCTGTAGTCTTTACTGATCCATGGTTCTTGAAACAATACATAATCAGTCTGAGTTGAGCAAGCAATATTCAAACAAGTGTGCATTGAGATGTCTTTTCTGCCAACATTATTTTGCAGAAATGTTATCTGAGAAGAGTGTTGTGTTTCTAACATTTAGCAATAGTGGTGGGAACAACTCTCTTTCTAATACTCATCTGAGCTAATTCATCTTCAGAATCAGTCTCATGTATTCTTTTGGCAATTGATCTGGATTTTGCATTTGTAACAGTTTGAAAGTCAGATTCAGATTCAGAATCAGTCATTCTTGTATCTGTTGTTTGAGTCTCAGTTGTTTTTCTCCAAGCAAAGAAAGAAGAAGAAGTTGACTTGACAGCTGATCTTCTGTAGAAACAGCAAACATGACTGTTTACAACATGATTTTCACCACAATTTGCACACTTGATTTCAGCATGATCACACACTTTGCCAATCATATCACAAGTCTTATATTTATGTGACTGTTTGCTGTGATTCTTTGCATACAATCCACATCTGGTTTCTCTCCTCCAGTTTAGGGAGATGTGATCATAGAGTTGACAGTTAAAACACTGAATTGTTGTTTTATATCTTGATTGTGACTGAGCTTTTTTAAATGGAACAACTTACATTGTCTGACCAGCAATGTTAACTGATTTCAGAGTCTTGACAAGTTCTGTTGATTCCACATGAAAGATAGCTGAAGCATGCTTTTTATTGGCTCTGTTTTCTGCTGAAGAGAGCCATTGAGAAAGTTTTTTTAAAGAAACTGAATTGAAAGTTTCAAATTCTTCTTTTAGAAGATCAAGATCATTGTCATTGTTGAAAATCTCAGTAGAAATTCCATGAACAACAAATACTTCTCAATGTTCATCTTTATGATATTTTGACTGAGAAAAATCAAAGTCACAGTCAGTCAATACATCAGAAAGAGCAGATTGCCAGATTTTATCATGTTCTTGAAGAAATTCTGCAGAAAATTGATCTGTTGTGATCAGAATCACTGAAAGTCTCTTAAAAGATTTGACAACTGAGAAGACCACTGGTTTTTCAGTAATTTTAGCATTCACAAAGACATCATTGATTCTGTTTCTGATAAAGTAGACCTTATTTTGAATTCTTTCAGCAATTTCAGAATTGACTCTAAAAATCAGTCTGTTTTCTCTTGGATTTCTCAAACCAGACTTTGATTTCCCAGTCTCAGAAGTACAAGTTGAAGAGGAAGAGACTGTTGACT
This sequence comes from Ophidiomyces ophidiicola, assembly GCF_022830035.1. Classification (NCBI taxonomy): domain Eukaryota; kingdom Fungi; phylum Ascomycota; class Eurotiomycetes; order Onygenales; family Onygenaceae; genus Ophidiomyces; species Ophidiomyces ophidiicola. Next base: position 2,843 of record NW_026054728.1, read on the forward strand.
GTTTTTGTAGATTTTGCTTAACAGCTTCAGAGTAACTGAATTTACATCCAGCACTTGATTTCTCTGAAATTGTATTCACAGTCACAGAAGACAGAGAAGACACAGAAGAGATGGAATTTGAAGAAGAAACTGAAGATTCTGAACTTCTAGACAGACTTTCCAACTTTTTGAGTCTCTTTTCCAAAAGATTCAGCTTTTCATTGTCATTTTCAAACTGAAAACAGGAGATATCTTTTTCCTTTTGAAAGAAGAGAATCTTTTGAAGACTGAGAATGCAAGAGTTTAATTCTTTTTGAACAAGAACATGATTTTCTTTCTGACATTCTTGTGCAAGAACTTTGAGAACTGATTTAAGTTCTTGTTCAGAATTCAGAGAGAGAGAAGTGAAGATAGAGGACATTTTGATTTGTTTCAGTTGGGAACTTATCTAGAGAGATTTTGTCCTTCCAGAATAGAAATCTCCCAAAAACTAATCCCAGTTTTTCAAGAGAACAGGGAAACTAAGACTAAGTTTTGGCAGAAATCAGTCAAGAAAAAGCCAAAGTTTTCAAAATTCCCTGAACAAAAATACCAGTAATAGATGGTGCGTTCCTGAACTATTAGAGCAGTTTATTTTAAGATTACTCTGAAACTGGGGGAAATGGTGCAAGATAACAAAAGAAAACTTGTGAAGCCAGATGAGTAGATGTACTTGGATAAGAGAATCCACTAACAATTTTTCAAGAGAATTGTCAAACTGAAAGTCTTTTTGATAGAGAAGACTTAAGTAAACCACTTGTAATCTCAGTTCAATATATCAACTAGCCTCACACTTCAAGAGTGTAACTTTAGTCCCTATATCTTATGTTGATTACAGAAAATGAATGACTTATGTGCTGTTTCTGTCTATCTGAGAAGTTAAGTTCAGGAAAAAACCTCTTCTTGTCTTTCTGAAGAGTGACAAGCAACTTTATCAGAATCTCAGAACCACTATTTAAGATTCAAGATAACTCAGTTCTTTTTCAATCTCAGATTACAATTCTAATTCTTCTTTGCAAGACACTAATGTATCTCAAGACAAAGTCAAATTCCAACTGCAGAAGAACTGAAAGAAACTGTTATTATTATTATTATTATTATTCATTATTTTTCATAGACTCTTATGGAGTCATAGACTATGAAGAGCCACTCTTTCTAATCTGACTTAGTTACAGCATGTGTTATTCTTGATATCTGGACTCCCACCACTTCATTCCATTTAAGTCTCAAACTGTAGCATGTCCAGGGGGGGCCAAGATTTCTTATTTGACTTTTCACCAAATTCTTCTCTCAGATCATACCCCCTAGGGAAATCCTCACAAAACCTAGGGTGTAGCTGGTATATCTAAACATGACATGAACCAATAGAAAATCAGAACAAGGTGTATAAGATCACACTAAGACTGACAAGCCCAGTCTATTAACTTAATCTAGCATATGCTTATGTAACCCCATACCACCACTCTAAACTTTCCTAGTTCCCAGCAGCCAATAACCTTGTCTCCTAGGGAGAACCCTCTCCACCCAGAGAAGAGGCTTCTCTGTTGGTAAAATACCATTTGGGGATAGCAGGATTTGAACCTGTGACCTTCTTTTCCAGATGGTTGTTCCCCAAAAACAACAAACCATGCCAGAAGGATTCCTGCAGATGTTTACCAACTACACCATACACTCTTCCCAAAGAAACTGTTATGATATGCAAGGAAAAAGTCTTCTTCTTTGCTAGAAAATCAACAAGTCTAGTATGATTATTCTAACTATAAAAGAGTAATTTTAACCATCACTAGCTGATGGATGCAGAGATCAGTGACTGAGAGAGTCTATGTCTTTGGGACAAATAAGAAAGAGAGAAGAGTTGTTTTGTTTGAGTTATGATTGAATTTATCTTTGCTGACTCCAACTGGCAAATGGTTTTGACTTTTTGGAACTGAAAATCAGGGCTGGAGGAAATTGATAGAATATCAGAGAGATAGAGAATTGATCAGAAAATCAGAGATATCAAACTGAATTTAAAAAGATTTTATTTTAACTAAGTTGTGATTAAATTTCTATATTCTCCTGAAATTTTTGCTGTGTTCTGCAGTTGTATCACTTTGATGAAGTATAATAGAGTTTGATGAAATAATTATATAAGTTCAGACTTCAATTCAGCTTTGATGTTGCTCATTAAAACTTAGTAAGTCAGAAACATTAAAACTTTTCACTGTAAGAGACTAATAAAGAGTCATTAAAACTGAGTGAATTCTTAATAAATTTAATAATGTAAGTATTTTTCTCTTGAGTATAGATTCTTTGTTGCAAATGCAATCAATTTTCAATGTTTCAGAACTGTAGTGAATGTGATTGTGTTGTGATGATCAGACAAAGTGTCTGAGTAGTTAAAACTGATGATTCAGTCTTTGATGTGAGATTTTTCATCCACCACAGTGAATTTTCAGATGAAAATGAAGAGAATAACTAAGTGAAACAAGAGCTTTTCAATGACTATATTTTCATTGAATTTGACTTAGAATTGATGGTGTTCCATGATCATTGACCTTATCTGTGGCCTTATCCCACAATGAAGATGGCAACTTTCAGCTTATCCCGCCCAGTCTGATAGCAAGGCAAAGCTATTACCACCAATAGACTATTGTACAACAATTAAGATGAGACAATTGTATATATTACTTAAAGAACTGACTTGATGTAGAATTATACATGTCAAAGCTTTTTAAGAAGCATGGAAACAAAGGAGGAAAGATCTTTTAAACAAATATTCATGCAAAGATTGTTTAGCCTTCGGCATTGTACTTCAACTTTTCTTTCCAATACCCATGCCCTCCCCAATATCAAAATCACTGGAAAGCCAATGAGATCTGCATCCCTCATTTTCCAAGCAAAATCCTTCTGTCGGTCATCTATAATAGGGTCAATTGACTCCGAATGGGTCGAAATAATAGTGTCGTACACCAACTCGGCATCATTTTGTAGGCCGATGGCAAAAATGATGCAAACAGAAAAAGGAGCAATAACTTGGGGCCAGTTGAGGCCTTTGGAGTCCGCAAGTGCAAAAGCAACTGCAGAAATCATACGCGATATCCCAATTCCATAACAGCCCATCTCAAGAGGAACGACTGTCTTCATCGTAGCATTGGAATTTGAAGGGCGTGTAGCAATAGTTGCGTTCAGAGGAACACTGTATCTTGTTCCCAGATAAAAGGTATGCCCTAATTCAACAGCAGCATGAGTTTGAAGTGTATGTTGTTCGCACTTATGACATCTATCGCCAGGCTGAATGCTTATCAAGTCAAGGCAGCTTTCAGTACCTTGGTCCTTACTTAAGCAAGAGAAGGTCACCTGGAGTTCCGTGGGCGATTTGCTGTCAAATCGCTCATCTAAAGGTGGTGGACTGTTGAATGGTTGCACGCGGTAATCATAGACATCTAAAACATTTGGTTGCTTAGTTTTGGCCTGCTCCACAAGGCATTTCCACACTTGAAATGGATTCTTCACACTTAGGTCAATATCAATTCCGACACGCATTGCAATTGACCGAATGGCGTGAGGATTGACCACTCTTTCACTGGCGTCTACAGCATTGGCGTCTGTCAGAAACTTTGGATAGTAGGCTCGGATCAATGTGTTTTCGTCCTTTGAAATGCAATTCCATACCCCAGTAGATATTGCGAAGGCTTCCTGCGGGCCAAATGCACCAGGGATATAATCGGGCTCTTGTAAACCAAAACAGCCTGTCCTTTGTTCAGTCAGGTGTTCAGCGAAGCGACCATCAGCCAGCTCTTCATTGAAAACATGGTTGCAGTTTGTGCAGCTGATCAATGTATCTTCACCATGCAAGCTTGGAAAATGGAATTCATGGCTAACACCCCCCCCCATATTGCCAGAGTCAGCAGCAGCAACCATGTAGGGAAGTTTCAGTTCCGCAAAAAACTGCATGTAAGCTTCTTTAACTAAATGGTAAGTCCTCATGGCGTCTACCACACTACAATCAAATGTATAAAGATCCTTCATTAAAAATTCTCTTCCACGGAGCAATCCCTGGCGAGGCCTAGGTTCGTCTCTATATTTTCTTGCTGCGGGTTCAGTAAAAAATGTTAGGTTTAGTACGCAATATGCTGCCTGTATTGAAAACTCACAGATTTGATACACTCGCAAGGGTAGATCTTTGTAAGATTTGACCAAGGTACCCACGAGTATAGTCATCTCTTCTTCATGCGTAGGAGCAAGGAGAAGAGGAGTTCCCTTGCGGTCTTCAAACCGGAATACCTACACAACAAATGAACAAGTAACCAATAAGCAATACAACATAAATACCTCGGAATCAGCATTCAGCCTTCCTGATTTCACCCATAGTGCCTGTGAAGAGACAGAAGATAATGACAGTTTAGAAGCACCTATTACTGACAGTTAGTTCATACAGTAAACAACCAAGAGAGTTGTATACCTAATGATTGCATGTGTTTATCTATGAGAAGCTCTAGCTTTTGTTGAACACGAAGGCCAAGAGGCAGTAGATGAAATATTCCCGAGTAGGCCTACTGTAGTATTAAGCATGGGGAACAGTAGCTTGTTGCCAACATCAAACCTGTCGAAGAAAGCCGGCCCTCAACAAGAGCTCATTCCCATCTGCTATTTATCAGCGCTATTTCCATACAAGAGATAAATAGATTGAGTATTCGGTATACCTTCATCCTCTCCCTTTTGAGCAATGCCACCAGTCGGGACCCAAAAAGCTGATAATCTTCTCCTGTCACCATTCTAAATTCGGTATCTTGTTAGATATATCCTTGTATTTTATGAAGAGGGCATGTTTTTCCATACATGAAATTGTGCTAGGCCTCGATTGGACTGGCTCGGAGTGGCGCGGTTCCATTTACAAAACAAGCAACCGGCTCTAGGCCGGAAAGAAAGAAACATCGACACACCTGATCAAAAGACAAGACGGATAAGGAAGAAAGTCACCGAGTAGTACGGAGTAAGCATTTCTACTGGAAGGAAGAAGCCCAGGTTTGACTTGCAACGCATCCAACCCCTATTATCAGGTACCTTAGGTTAGGTAGGTACAACCATAGCGGAATTATATACGGAGTAAGTAGGTACGAATTAGGTACCCACCTGACTGAGATGCCGCGCTAGCTGTATTCGGCTGGTGACTGCTTGTTGAGCAGGAGTCAGGTGACTTGTCAGGTGACCAGGTCCCCGAAGGAGGAACTGGAGAACCGTAGGTTCGCCACCTCCTCTTCTCAACCATGGTACCAATTTCATTATCTTTGTCTATTGGGTTGGTGGAGGTTTGCTAGGGGTTTTTCATATGTTTTTCCAATAGCCTCAGTTATATCATGTTCATCTATAAGTATCCTTGTCTTGTTTGTTAGGAGCAGACCAGATGCAATATTATAGACACTCAGTCACATGATCATCACATGCTTCTGTGTCATTCAATAGTTATGAGCCCAGACTCTTTCAAGGATTTGGTTATTATCTAAAGATACATTCAAGATACTTTATTTTACTCTTGTTATTCATATAAATAGAGATCACTATTAAGTATCTTGAGATCATACATTGAACTCTCTATTTAAGCTTAAATCTTAATTGCAGAGTTATTATTATTATTATTATTATTCATTATAGTCTTGTGCAGTCTGAGACTATGAAGACTATCTGCAAGCTGTCTTGCAGAATTTAACTAAGTTACAAAAACAATGATCAGAGACATGATCATAGACAAATTAATAAATGAAAAACATACAAGAGTGTCAGGGCAGTGATTTATGTCTTTTCTTCACAGAAATTTAAAAATAAAGAATGAGATTGTAAGTGAGATCTTTAAAGATACTCAGTCTGTTTCATTTAGAAGTCATCTTCTGATGACTATTTCAGTTTGTTTGAGAAACTTTCCCATTCATTTCAAATTCAATTCAGTGTTAAATAGAAACTCAAGTGAGAGTTGTGGAATTTTAAACTCTTTCAAACACTGTTGTCTATTATTTTTTAGACTTAAATAATTCATGAGTAAATGTTTTGATGTTTCTTTACAGTCACAGTGTCTGCATGTTTCTCTATCATGATTTGATAGTCTTATTAAGTAAGAACCAAAGTAACCATGACCCAATTTTAATTAAATAATTGTTGACCAAATCTGTTTGGGAAATAGAAGTGAACAAGCTTTTCACTTTGATTTTGAATTGAATTGAGAGTAGTGATTTACATCACTTTCATTTTCAAAAATGTGTTTCAGTCATTCAAGCATTGTCATTTCTTTAATTTGTCTCTTGATGTAAGCAAAAGAAACATACTTTTCAGCACAATCTTGTCTCAATTCAGTTGCTTTCTTTGCAGCAATATCAGCTTCTTCATTGCCAAAGATGCTCATGTGAGCTGAAATCCAGTGAAGATGACACTTAATGTCTTTAGACTTAAGTTGTTTAGCAATTTTTCTAATTGATTCAATGTAGAACAGTTCAGCTTTCATATTCTGTGCATTAAGTCTCTGAATGGCAGCTTGACTGTCAGAAAACATCCATAGTTCTGAAAAGATTCTTGAATTTGAAAGGGTCAAAGCATTGGAGAAAGCCTTTTCAATTGCAAAGAGTTCAGCATCAAACACTTCCATATGTTTGCTCAATTTTCAAGAAAATCTTTGATTTATTTCTGAAATATAAAGACCTGCATCAGTAGTCAGATTTTCTGACTGTGATTCATCTGAATACATGGTTAAAGAGTCTTTCAAATTGAGAAGAAGTTGTTGATGATTTTTCTTTACAAGTATCTTCTGTGCTGAATCAATTTAAATGTCAATGATTTCATTCAGACTTGAACTTCAAGGTTTATTCCATTCTGGATTTACTGTTTCAATCTTCAGAGAAGGAATCTGATCTGAGATCATAAAATATAGTTTAAACAAGTGACTTGGATATTTCTTAATTCTTTTTGTTCTTTTTCTCTTTCTTTTTCCAGGTGTTTGTTCAACATGATCCAGAGTCAACTCATTTTGATTCCAGTCCAGAAACTTTCTCC
>NW_026054729.1:0-9721 GCF_022830035.1 Ophidiomyces ophidiicola
ACCATCTGAACAGCAGATTTTTGGTGAGCTGGCCCCATCATGATTTAATACACTGATTTGCAACACTGGTATCAAAGTAATAGCACTCAGAGAGAGCAATTTCACCTGTAGCTCTTCAGAGATGTCAGCTGGACTGCAGCTGGAGTGTCACTCTCAATCATGGTCAAGAGATGTGATGATGACAGCTGAACTGCAGCTGGAGTGTCACTCTTGATCATGCTGAAGTGTCACTCTCAATCATGGTCAAGAGATGTGGTGATGGCAGCTGAACTGCAGCTGGAGTGTCACTCTTGACCATGGTCAAGAGATGTGATGATGACAGCTGAACTGCAGCTGAAGTGTCACTCTCAATCATGGTCAAGATGTGTGATAATGACAGCTGAACTGCAGCTGAAGTGTCACTCTCAATCATGGTCAAGATGTGTGATGATGGCAGCTGGACTGCAGCTGGAGTGTCACTCTTGACCATGATCAAGAGATGTGGTGATGACAGCTGGACTGCAGCTGAAGTGTCACTCTCAATCATGGTCAAGATGTGTGGTGATGGCAGCTGGACTGCAGCTGAAGTGTTGCTATCAACCATGATTAAGATGTGTGGTGATGGCAGCTGAACTGCAGCTGGAGTGTCACTCTCAATCATGCTGAAGTGTTGCTCTTGATCATGGTCAAGAGATGTGATGATGGCAGCTGTACTGCAGCTGAAGTGTCACTCTTGACCATGGTCAAGAGATGTGATGATGGCAGCTGGACTGCAGCTGAAGTGTCACTCTCAATCATGCTGAAGTGTTGCTCTTGACCATGGTCAAGATGTGTGGTGATGGCAGCTGAACTGCAGCTGGAGTGTCACTATCTGCAGAGGGACTGCAACTGACATCTGACTTCATGACAATGTTGACCTCATCAGAAGCAAAGAGATGCAAGAGAATTTTTTGAGCAGTTGATTTTGCTTCTTCTTCTCTCTGCTACTCTTCACTTTTCAGCATGACAGCTGCCATGTGCATCTTGGCTTGGGGACATGCAACATTCTATTTGAATTTCACCCAGTTCTTCACTCTTCAGAATGAGCACTGCCAACCTTTTAGAAAATGAGACCTTGTTGGATGATGAGGAAAATGACAAAGACTACAATGCTGAGACAGATGAAGTAGCTGAATGTCAAGAGAATTAAAATGATGACTATGACAACTCTAGTGATGAGAAAGAGAATGAGGACAAGAGAGACTGTGTACTGATTTAATAATTACTCTGTAGCAATCCATATCATCAATAAAAATCAGACTATGTACACTATAAAAATCAATTGATTTCTCTCAGATATCTTGAATGAGAACTTGAAGAGCTTGGTTTGCCATTCAGATTCTTTTGATCATCAACACTGTCTGGATTGATATTCTTCTTATCAAAATCCACTGTCAATGCATCAGACAGAGAGAAATCTGAATCCTCATCCATATTCATGAAATCATCAGAAACATTGGCAGCTGCACTGCCATCAGAATTCAGAGATGTAGTTGCATGAAGTGCATTGAAAAAAGCATGACATCAGACCAATTTAATCCTCTTAACAGCACATGGGCAATGTGACAGAGTTTGTTTTTTTGATGGCATATCAAAACTTAATAATGTGCAGGATCTGCTTATCTCAGATGAGTCTGGCATGATTGCAGTCAATTGATGGAGTTGCTTTGATTGCAATGAATTGACATCAAGATCAGAAGAGTTATCCCATGAAAAATGAATATTTTTCTGTCCCAATAATTTTGATAGTATGTCACATGCCCATTGATTCATTGTGGATGTTAAGTCATCCTCCTCTTGTGCTTCATCTTGAACATGTTCAAGATCTTGAAACAAGGTCCAGCCCATCCCAACAATTTGTGCAACCATTTTTTTGGTTGAGTTGTGCTCAACAAATCAATTAAATGTATTGGCTCTGGACAATATCCATATGTGCTGCAGTTCAGTTTGTCTGAGACAATGAATGTGATCTATGACTTGAAATGTTGTATTGTAGAAAATTGCTGATTCCATCATCACAATATCTGAACACTGCTTGTGTAAGTTGAGGCCAATACTGCATGTTGAATAAGTTACCATCAGAATTTGGACTTTTACATCAGGATCATTGAATTCAGTGATGATCTGTGATTGCTTCTTCATTGACATCTCAGCACACAAGAAAGCCACTTCAAAGCAAAAAACATGCAAAAAAGCCTCAACTAAGAATTGACAGATAGAGTATGCAGTAAAAATCAGAAGATGTTTGCTTTTTTGAAGAACAACATCTTGCACTATTGAAAGCAATGTAGAGAATTTGGGAATTATGTTGACCAGATATGTTGCTATTCATTGTCTTTCATGTGAGATATATGGAATTTCACAGTTCTTGATCATGCAACTGAGCATTCATAGAAGACCCCCACCATGTGAACATCATGTTGCAATATCAGTAGCAAGATTTCCTTCACACTTAACACTTGTTGCTTGAAAAAGTTGTTCCAATTCAGAACACAATGAGATCTGGTGAAGATGGCAATAGAGACTCATATCAAAGTGGTCTCCTACCTCTTCTGCAGTTGCTGCAGTAGTGACATCACTGACAGACACTCTACCAGATTTGAGGTTTCTCACCAGAGTTGAGTGTAATTTTGTGTACTTAGCAAGTTGAATATTGTTCATGACACAGTCTATTGTTCTTGTTCTGTATACAGATATCTGTGCTTCAATTGTGATCACTTCACAACTATCATTAAGGTCCATTTGTAAACCCATGATACAATGAAGCTGGATTTTTGAAAGAATGTGTGGTAGAACAACAAATGCTGCACTTAAATCAATGGCATCATTGTGGCATATTGACATAAAAAGCTCAGAGTCAAGTATATGAAGATCCATATTATTGTTAATGTTGACATCAGCATAAATGGAAAGATCTGCAGACTGTTGACAGTAATCAAATTCTCCACAAAGCTCTGACTTTCAAAGAATCTCAAGAATCTCTCTCATATCTGATGCATGATTTAACATTGGAGTTGCAGTTACAACTCAAAAGTGACTTATAGATAAACATTTCACTGACTTGTGTGTTGCTGTGAATGTGATTTTGATGGCATGACCTTCATCCAAAATAACATGCTCAAATTCAAAGTCACTAGGCCACCCATTTGCATTGGCACTGGCAATATCAGTGTCTTCTTGACCATGATTGGCATCCAACTTTTTCTTAGGAAACCATCATTTGTGTCAGATTGAATAAGATGTGAGCATGACAGTTTTATCTGTTTTCCAGTTGCTTGGGTTCAAATTTTTGAAGAACTGGAGGAGCTGGGACTGATTCTTTATGAGATTGCATCAGTAAGAATCAGAAGTGCCACTGAGACCATTGATATCATAGTGCAAGATGAGATATAGATCACCATTGAAATATTTTTTCAGCTCATTCATCCAAGTATCAATAGGCTGGGAAGGAGCCATGATCAGGATTGGTTTGTATGGGTCAGAGAACAGTTTGGTGGTGAGTGATATTAGATCTAGAGATTCAATTGTTTTATTCATGTCAGATTCATTTTCAAGAATGTCATCCTCAATTTGAGATGACTTCTGTTCCAACATCCAGATGATTCCAGTCACCTGCCAGAGTTCCAGAGTGACATCAGCAACTAGAGACATATTGGGGTCCAGACCTAAAATTGCACAAGAGATGGTGTAATTGGGCACAACCATGCCCACACTATTAAGTTGTATCTGGAGACTCAAAAAATCTTGATTAGGTGTCATTCCAGAATCTATACCTGTAATTTTTTCAGAATGTGCAGAATTGTTTTGTGCAGTGATGCTGATTATCTTTTGAACATCAGTAATAAACTGATCAATTTCTGGAAATGAATGATCTTCTGCTGTTAATATCAATTCAGCAATCAGAGAAGCTCTGAAATGTGAATCAAATGATGAGAATGAAAGATCTAGAGTTTCAGAGACAAATTCTGTGTCAATGATATATGAAGAATCAACATCTTCATTCTCATCATCACTGTTGATGTTCAGTTCAATGATTGGATCAATTGAAATGCAAGCAAGTTCTTGCAGATGCTCATCTGCAGATGTCTTGACCATGGTCAAGATTGATGGAAATGTGCCTTCATTGTTTGTATAATAATCAGAAATTCTGGTCTTGGAGTTCCATGTCTTCTGAGTTTTGCCTTCTCAGCCAGCACTAGTAGCTTTCAACCAATATTTAATCAAATATAAAACACAGTGAATATCTTCATTATCATTACTTAAAAATTTGTCAGTGTTCTTCAATATCAGTTGATGTATTGCCATCATTCAACAAACAATGAGAGAATTCTTCTCATTCTGAGGAACATCAGCTAAAGAAGCATAGTTCTCCAATATTGTGCAAATAGCTGATTCATGAAATGAGTGCATGATTGCATTAATACATGCAGTCTTCTTCTTTTCATTATTGACTCCCTTCAATCCAAAAGACTTAGCATGCAAAGTTTTGAAAGGACTCAAAATTGAAGCCATCAATTTCTGCATGAGAAATTCTTGCAGTTTCTTGGTGCAAGTGAATTCAAGATATTCAGCAAGAAGAACCAAGAAATTCTGGAAGTTCTTTGCTTTGACATAGACATCAGAAAATTGAAGAGACATGTTATTCTAGTGGTCTGAGTTAGCTAGCAGATCTCTCAACCATGATCAGGAGAAGCACTGACTAACATACACAAAAAGTCTTGACACTTATTGTTAATAAAAAGTAATTTCTGGAGTCTAGGTTAGTGGGTCTCTCAATCATGGTCAGGGAAAGCACTGGCTAGCACACACAAAGAATGTTCTTGATTGATGAAAACTGTAGCTAGTGGTCTAGATTAGTGGGTCTCTCAACCATGGTTGGGGGAAGCACTGGCTAGCACACACAAAAAACATTCTTGATTGATGAAAATTGTAGCTAGTGATCTAGATTAGCAGATCTCTCAATCATGGTTGGGGGAAGCACTGACTGACATACACAATTGTTGTTTATTGGTAGAAAATGGTAGCTACTAAGATTGTAGGTACAGTATTAGTGCCAAGCACATTCTATGTAGAATCTATTTGATGGGATCAGTATGAATATCTTGACCATGGTCACCACTGAAAGATTAATATCATGAGCACTTACAGTATTCTGTTGGACAAAAGAGTTGAATGATTGAAAGAATGAGAAAGTCAAGGGAGTATAAATACTTTCACTGAGAGAAGTAATATGATTCTCAATGAAAGAGTGACTGTATGAATCTCTTTTGATAGAACCCTCTAGTATACTGCTTGATCTCAGACAAGGCAGTATTTTACAGACTTTGGCAACACAGGCAAGCATCAGCTCTGGTATCAAATGTTTGGAACTGTTTGATGCCAAAGACTGACTGTATACATCATACAGCAGAATAGACAACATAAGTTTGAAAGAACCCTCTAGATACTGCTCACTCTCAGACAAGACAGTATTTTACAGACTTCAGCAACACAGACAAGCATCAGCTCTGATATCAAATGTTTGGAACTGTTTGATGTCAAAGACTGACTGTATACATCATACAGCAGAATAGACAACATAAGTTTGAAAGAACTCTCTAGATACTGCTCAATCTTGGACAAGACAGTATTTTACAGACTTCAGCAACACAGACAAGCATCAGCTCTGATATCAAATGTTTGGATCTGTTTGATGTCAAAGACTGACCATATACATCATACAGCAGAATAGACAACATAAATTTGAAAGAACTCTCTAGATACTGCTCAATCTCAGACAAGACAGTATTTTACAGACTTCAGCAACACAGACAAGCATCAGCTATGGTATTAAATGTTTGGAACCATTTGATGCCAAAGACTGATCATATACATCATACAGCAGAATAGACAACACAAGTTTAGAAGAATTCTCTAGTATACTGCTTGATCTCAGGCAAGACAGTATTTTACAGACTTTCGCAACACAGACAAGCATCAGCTACAGTATCAAATGTTTGAAACTGTTTGATGTCAAAGACTGAAACAGCTGTGAGAAACTTCAAGTGATGACTAAGAGAGCTGACTATTCACTAGTTATCAGATGACACAGAAGCACATGATGATCATGTGACTGAGCATCTATGATATTGCATCTAGTCTGTTCCTAACAAACAAGACACAGATACTTATAGACAAACATACTATAACTGAGGCTACAGAAAAAACATATGAAAAACCCCTAGCAAATCTTCATCAGTCTGATAGACAAAGATAATGAAATCAGTATCTTGATCAAGAAGAGAAGATGGCAAATCTACAGTTCTTTGATTTCTCATTCAGAGATCTGATCATCTGACAAGTCATCTGACTCCTGCTCAACACTAGTTAACTACTTATGAATTAATAAGCACTGGCAGAAAATTATTCTGCCAAAACTCTAAAGTCTAATTCCCATAGATGTCATGTGGCCATTCTGGTATGCTGTACAATACTGCTTTGATACTATAAGTGCAACTTAGTTATCTTTCTTACACTGTAGATTTGATACATTATTCTTTAGCATCTATCTTATAGACTGTCACTCTACAGTTCTCATTACTAAAATGTGAGATGATTCATTAAGCTACTCTGTTAGAAAATTTCTTTCTATTCTATCTTTTCATTACTGATGCATTTTACACAACAACAAACACAATTCCATGCTGTTAGATACATTTAAATACTATGACTGAAATCAGAAGTGAAATTAGAAAGAGATAACAGAATATAAATTCTAACAATAATTCATGGATTGAAGTCTCTATCACTGTCTTTTAAGAAGAACAGATGAGTCAGACTATAGTTTCAGAAGCTATAGCTGAAACTTCTTCAATAAATAATCAAGAAGTGTTATTAGCATAAATTGAACATTTAATTAACACTTTAAATGAGTCAATAAACATTGACACTTCAGAGAGAGCAACTTTAAGAAAATAGACATTAGAAGCTGTTATTTCAAAATAAAAGAACATTACAGTTCAGAATCTTTTTTATGATGCAGATCAAATCATCATGAAGCTTAAGACAAAGCTCAATCTCATTAAGAAAAAATAAGAAATTCAGAGATTGAAAAATCTCATTAATAATAATTCTTCATCAGAGAAAATATCTTTCTTCAATTTAACACTCAGAACATGATCAATTTCTTCAGAATCAATCACAGAGAATGTCATTGATGCAATAAATATATGAGTGATGATGTAAGAAGTGTAAATGAAGAACTCTTTTGACATCAGTAGTACAAAAAATATAAGTTCTCTGCATACTTTAATTTAAAAAATGAATAAAAGATTCATTGCTCAGAATCTCAAGAATTTAGAAGAGTTTATCACTGTCTCTGAAGCCTTTCATCTCTATCAAGAGAGATACTTCAAGAACAATGATAAACACAAGGTGTTGGAAGCCATTCAACACTTTGAACCAAAGCTATTGATCAAGTGGTCACATAACTTTGAAGACTCTGAGAAAAGAACCTCATGAAAAGACTTAAAAGCATAATTCAAACATTAAATTGTGGATTCAGAACATGCTCTCAGAGATGCAGAATGTGAATACTTGACACTAATGCAGAAAGAAAATTAAAAGATGCATGACTTTGTCATGTAATTGAAAATTCTGAAATGCAGACTGAAACATAAATATGATGAATATTAAAGAAAGTTACATCTATATTTAAAGATGCTCAGTGAAGTACATGTGAAATATAACAAATATGCAGATAATTTTGATGCACTTAACTATAACACATTGATATAAAGACTTACCACTGCAGAGAGAAACATTTCAGAAAAACATAAGAAATTAAATTTCAAAACATTTTCTTCATTCTTCTCTTATCAGAAAGATAGTAGAAAATTCTACTATAAAGAGAAAAAAAAGAGTAAGTTATGAAACAATAAAATAGATCAAGACTCAGAGTTTGATAACTTCTCAGTGAACAAAAGCAGTAGAAAATGTAAGTTTTACAATGAATTGTTATCATATTGTACTTTTCATAAGTGAAAAGAGCATGCAATGAAAGATTACTTAATTCTAAAAAAACAGAAACTGATGAATACTATGTCAAAAAATAAGTAAAAAAGTTTATTAACACTGTAATGATTCTAAATTTATGCAAAAAGTGATGAAGTCTCATGTCTTTTCTGATCACAGTACAGATTCAATTAATAATGAGAGAAGAAACAGTTCTGATCTTAGTAGACTTAGAAGCAGAAGCAAACTTCATTGACTGATACTGAATTAAGTTAAAAGAACTGATTAATGATGAAAAATCTCTCAAACTAATTAAAGTAATTAATGAACATAAGATATGCATCTATGAAACTCATCATCTTACTGTAAGTGCAACTGACAGTAATGAAATTATGCAATTAATGAGTCAAGAGTTTAAAAGTATTGATCTAACTGATTATAATATGATTCTAGACTACTCTTGACTCAAAGAAATTAATTTAATGATCAATTGACAGAAGAACAACTGAATATACTGATAAAACATTTCTGAAAATCTTCAAGAATCAGAGATTATCTTGATCAAAAAAGCTATGACAGAAGTTATTACAGAGACTTAAACTTATATGATCTTGATTAATAAAATCCTCATCAGAAATAACAGTCAAGAAATCAGCACATTTAATAGTAGTAATATTGTGAATTCCACATCAGAACTTACTGACTATGTTTTGCTATCTGCATAAGATGCTGTTAAGAATAATGCTACTATTGTAATCAATAATGCAAACATTATGAACTCTGTGTCAGTTTTGTCTGACTATATTACATCATATGTGCACATGTTCTTCAAAGAAAATGCTGTCAATTCATTCAGATCATTAAATGCTGAACATATTATAGATCTAAAGAAGAGAAAAAAATCATCATTCATGTCAATCTATAATCTGTCAGAAACAGAGCTTGCAGTATTTTGAAAATACATAACTAATGCACTGAAGAAGAAATGAATTTAACTCTTAAAAAGTTCAGCTGAGACATTTATACTTTTTGCATTAAAAAAGAATGAAAATCTCAGACTATGTGTAGACTATAGAGATCTTAACTGCATTACACTAAAGAATAAATATTCATTATCATTAATTAGTGAAATATTAGACAGATTATCTGATGCTAAGATCTACATAAAGCTTAATTTCAGAAATGCTTATCATTATATCTTAATACACAAAATTGATAGATGAAAAACTGCATTCTGCATCTGTTATGATCATTATAAATACAGAATAATGCTCTTTGATCTTATTAATATATCTATCACTTTTTAAGCATACATAAATGAAGCTCTTGCAGATTTACTAGATGTATGTTGTGTAGTCTATTTGAATGACATTCTTATATATTTAAATAGCATGAAGAAACATAGAACACACACACATATAATATTAGAGTGTTTGAAGCATGCAGTACTGTTTGTTAAAAAATCTAAATGTAAGTTTACAACAGAAAAAGTCTCTTTCTTGAGATTTATTATAGAACTTAAAGACATTTTAATGAAAATGAATAGAGTATTGATCATTATTATTATTATTATTATTATTATTATTATTATTATTATTATTATTCATTATAGTCTTGTGCAGTCTGAGACTATGAAGACTACCTGCAAGCTGTCTTGCAGGATTTAACTAAGTTACATAAACAATGATCAGAGACATTATCATAGACAAAT
>NW_026054730.1:0-9368 GCF_022830035.1 Ophidiomyces ophidiicola
AGAACAAGAGTTTCTTCAAGTTTTTCTTCACATTTAAATGAAATTGAGTTAGATTGGAGAAAGTTTCTGGACTGGAATCAAAATGAACTAACTGTCTCTGAATCATGTTGAACAAACATCTAAAAAAAGAAAGAGAAAAAGAACAAAAAGAATTAAAAAATATTCAAGTCACTTGTTCAAACTTTGTTCTATGATCTCAGATCAGATTACTTCTCTGAAGATTGAAACAGTAAATCCAGAATGGAATAAATCTTGGAATTTAAGTTTGAATGAACTCATTGACATTTAAATTGATTCAGTAGAGAAGATACTTGCAAAGAAAAATCATCAACAACTTCTTCTCAATTTAAAAGACTCTTTGACCATGTATTCAGATGATTCACAGTCAGAAAATCTGACTACTGATGCAGATCTTTATATTTCAGAAATAAATCAAAGATATTTTTGGAGATTGAGTAAATATATTAAAGTGTTTGATGCTGAACTCTTTGCAATTGAAAAGGCTTTCTTCAATGCTTTGACTCTTTCAAATTCAAGAATCTTTTCAGAACTATGGATGTTTTCTGACAGTCAAGCTGTCATTCAGAGACTCAATGCACAGAATATGAAAGCTGAACTGTTCTACATTGAATCAATTAGAAAAATTGCTAAACAACTTAAGTCTAAAGACATTAAGTGTCATCTTCACTGAGTTTCAGCTCACATAAACATTTTTGGCAATGAAGAAGCTGATATTGCTGCAAAGAAAGCAACTGAATTGAGACAAGATTGTGCTGAAAAGTATGTTTTCTTTGCTTACATCAAGAGACAAATTAAAGAAATGGCAATGCTTGAATGACTGGAACACATCTTTGAAAATGAAAGTGATGTAAATCACTACTCTCAATTCAATTCAAAACCAAAGTGGAAAGCTTGTTCACTTTCATTCCCCAAACAGATTTGGTCAACAATCATTCAGTTGAAATTGGGTCATGGTTACTTTGGTTCTTACTTAATAAGACTATCAAATCATGATAGAGAAACCTGCAGACACTGTGGCTGCAAAGAAACATCAAAACATTTGCTCATGAATTGTTTAAGTCTGAAGAATGACAGACAACAGTGTTTGAAAGAGTTTAAAATTTCACAACTGTCACTTGAGTTTCTATTTAACACTGAATTAAATTTGAAATGGATGGGAAAGTTTCTTAAACAAACTGAAATAGTCACCAGAAGATGACTTCTGAATGAAACAGACTGAGTATCTTTAAAGATCTCACTTACAATCTCATTATTTATTTTCAAATTTCTGTGAAGAAAAGACATAAGTCACTGCTCTGACACTCTTGTATGTTTTTCATTTATTAATTTATCTATGATCATGTCTCTGATCATTGTTTTTGTAACTTAGTTAAATCCTGCAAGACAGCTTGCAGGTAGTCTTCATAGTCTCAGACTGCACAAGACTATAATAAATAATAATAATAATAATAATAACTGTTATGATATGCAAGTAAAAAGCCTTCTTCTTTGCTAGAAAATCAACAAGTCTAGTATGATTATTCTAACTATAAAAGAGCAATTTTAACCATCACTAGCTGATGGATGCAGGGATCAGTGACTGGGAGAGTCTATGTCTTTGGGACAAATAAGAAAGAGAGAAGAGTTTTGTTGTTTAAGTTGTGATTGAATTTATCTTTGCTGACTCCAACTGGCAAATGGTTTTGACTTTTTGGAAGTGAAAATCAGGGCTGGAGAAAATCAATAAGATATCAGAGAGGTAGAGAATTGATCAGAGAATCAGAGATATCAAATCAATTTTGAAGAGATCTTGTTTTGACTGAGTTGTGGTTGAATTTATCTTTGCTGACCCCAACTGGCAAATGGTTTTGACTTTTCAGAAGTGAAAAGCAGGGCCAGAGAAAATCAATAGAATATCAGAGAGGTAGAGAATTGATCAGAGAATCAGAGATATTTAACTGAATTTAAAAAAATTTTGTTTTGGCTGAGTTGTGATTAAATTTCTATGTTCTGCTGGAATTTTGGCTGTGTTCTGCAGTTGTACCACTTTGATGGAGTATAATAAAGTTTGGTGGAATAATTATGTAAGTTCAGACTCCAATTCAGCTTTGATGTTGCTGGTTAAGACTTAGTAAGCCAGAAACACAAAAACTTTTCACTGTGGAAGACTGATGGAGAGCCACCAAAACTGAGTGAATTCTTAATCAGTTTGAGAATGCAAGTATTTTCCTCTTGAGTATAGATTCTTTAACACAAAAGAAATCAATTTCCAACATTTCAGAGCTGTAGTGGAGATGATTGTGTTGTGGTGATCAGGCAAAGTGTCTGAGTAGCCAAAACTGATGACCCAGTCTTTGATGTGAGATTTCCCACCCACCACAGTCAATTGCTTGGCAAAAATGGAAAGAATAACTAAATGAAACAAGAGCTTTTCAATGAATATATTTTCATTAAATTTGACTTAGAATTGATGATGTTCTATATCAAGTGCTGAGTTCTGTGGAGAAAAGACATAAATCATTGCCCTGACACTCTTGTATGTTTTCTATTTGTTAATTTGTCTATGATCATGTCTCTGATCATTGTTTTTGTAACTTAGTTAAATTCTGCAAGACAGCTTGCAGGTAGTCTTCATAGTCTCAAGACTGCACAACACTATAATGAATAATAATAATAATAATAATAATAATAAAAGAGCAATTTTAACCATCACTAGCTGATGAATGCAGAGATCAGTGACTGAGAGAGTCTATGTCCCTGAAACAAATAAGAAAGAGAGAAAAAGTTGTTTTGTTTAAGTTATGATTGAATTTATTCTTGCTGGCCCCAACTGACAAATGGATTTGACTTTTTGGAAGTTAAAATCAGGATCAGAGAAAATTGATAGAATATCAGAGAAGTAGAGAATTGATCAGAGAATTAGAAACATTAATCTGATTTTAAAAAGATTCTGTGTTGACTGAGTTGTGATTGAATTTATCTCTGCTGACCTCAACTGACAAATGATTTTGACTTTTCAGAAGTGAAAATCAGAGCTGGAGAAAATTAATAGAATTTCAGAGAAATAGACAATTGATTAGAGAATCAGAAATATTAAACTGAATTTAAAAAAATCTTGTTTTGGCTGAGTTGCAATTGAATTTGCTGTTGATGATCTCAACTGACAATTGATTTTGACTTTTCAGGGATGGATATCAGAGTCTGAGAAAATCAATAAAATATCAGAAAGATAGAGAATTGATCAGAGAATCAGAAATATTAAACTGAATTTAAAAAAATCTTGTTTTGGCTGAGTTGCAATTGAATTTGCTGTTGATGATCTCAACTGACAATTGATTTTGACTTTTCAGGGATGGATATCAGAGTCTGAGAAAATCAATAAAATATCAGAAAGATAGAGAATTGATCAGAGAATCAGAAATATTAAACTGAATTTAAAAAAATCTTGTTTTGGCTGAGTTGCAATTGAATTTGCTGTTGATGATCTCAACTGACAATTGATTTTGACTTTTCAGGGATGGATATCAGAGTCTGAGAAAATCAATAAAATATCAGAAAGATAGAGAATTAATCAGAGAATCAGAAATATTGAACTGAATTCAAAAAGATCTTATTTTGACTGAGTTGTGATTAAATTTCTATGTTCTGCAGTTGTATCACTTTGATGAAATATAATAGAGTTTGATGAAATAATTATATAAGTTCAGACTTCAATTCAGCTTTAATATTGCTGATTGAAATTTAGTAAGCCAGAAACATGAAAACTTTTCACTGTGAGAAACTGATAAAGAGTCATCAAAACTGAGTGAATTCTTAATCAGTTTGAGAACATAAGTATTTTTCTCTTGAATATAGATTCTTTGACATAAATGCAATCAATTTTCAACATTTCAGAGCTGTAGTGGAGATGATTATATTATGATGATCAAACAAAGTGTCTGAGTAGTCAAAACTGACAATCTAGTCTTTGATGTGAGATTTTCCACCCACCACAGTGAATTATTAGGCAAAAATGAAGAGAATAACTAAGTGAAACAAAAGCTTTTCAATGAATATATTTTCATTAAATTTGATCTAAAATTGATGATGTTTCATATCAAGTGCCATGAGAATGTACTAATAAGAATTTAAACAAAACTAAAAAAAGAATTTGTAAAGATAAACTATTGTATTTTATTAATTTTAATGACAAAGTAAATAATTTTGATTCAAACATAAATAATGATTTTGAATATAATCTAAGTGAAGATCCATTTTAGTTTACAGTAGAATTGAAGAGTTATAAAATTTTCAATTTAATATAATAATTTTAAAAAGAAGAGAGACAGAGCTCATACTCTGTACAGAAGCATGTTAACTTAGTTAATTAATTGATATGAAGTATAATGAGATGTAATGTGTTATATGATGATAATCTATTGTAATTTTTTACAGCTCTGTATTTTATGGTGGGACCCAAACTCTTGGCGGTGACCTCCATATACATAGCTGTTTTGTTCATTAGGAACAGAGCAGATGCAATATAGGTATAGACTGTCAGTCACATGGTTATCATGTGATCCATATGCAAACATGCCAAACAGCCCTCATTTAACCAACTAGTCACTACAGAGTACTCCGTACCTGTCAGAGTTCCTTCTTAGAGTTGTCATCATGGGAGACAGCACAAGTTTTTGGCACATGCCAGAATGTTCCTACTCTGGATACATTCTCCCAGTGGGGTTCTTCACAGCTGGCGCTATATTCGCCCTTCGCTTAAGAGGTTTATACTTCAACAACTCAATAAAACAACCAAAGCCAAACACATCAAACAATGATATATCTGGCCATTCCAGAAGAAACCCTCCACCTCCCATTGTGGATGGCATTGAGGGTTGCATAGGCAATACTCCTCTAATACGTATCAAGTCTTTGTCCGAAGCAACGGGATGTGAAATACTTGGAAAAGCCGAGGTACCTATAATCCACGGAGCCGTTCCTTTATAGGGTTATTGATCTACCTATTTACAAACTTCATAGTTTTTGAATGGTGCCGGGGGCAGCCCGAAAGATCGTGTCGCCCTAAATATTATACAAATGGTAAGGACGGGTTAATATGATCCCGTACTCGCGAAAACCAACTAAACAGCAGGTGGACAAAATAGGCAGAAAGGCAAGGCCGTTTGACACCACATTCTGGGGATGTAATTTATGAAGGTACCGTGGGATCGACCGGTATATCCTTGGCAACATTGGCGAGGGCGAGCGGATATTCTGCACATATGTAGGTTTTCAGCTCTTGATTGCCATAACGAGGGCTTTACTTATTCGGTTATCATGAAGTTGTATGCCTTCCGATCAATCTACCGAAAAATCAAATTTGCTCTTGAAACTAGGCGCCGTGGTAGAACGAGTACCGCCTGCCCCCATTGTAGAACAAGGCCATTTTGTGAACAGAGCCCGAGATCTTGCAAAGTATCACGGTGCGACGGCGGAAACTCTTCCCGTAAACACGAAAGGACGCGGGACAGAAGTGAACCCTGAAAGCGAATTACTAGCATCGATAGAGGTAGGTAAGTGTAGCCGTGGATTCTTTGCTGATCAGTTTGAAAACCCTGCGAACTGGCAAGCCCACTTTCACAGTACCGGTCCCGAGATCTTTGAACAGTGCAAAGGAACACTAGATGCATTTGTGTCAGGTGCAGGAACAGGAGGCACCATTTCAGGGGTTGCTCTTTATCTAAAGCCTCGCCTCCCAACAGTAAAAATTGTACTTGCAGATCCGCAAGGTAGTGGATTGTTCAATAGAATCCGCTTCGGCGTCATGTTCGATGTAAAGGAGCGAGAGGGAGCTAGGCGACGGCGGCAAATAGACACGGTCGTGGAAGGAATAGGCATTAACCGAATTACCGGAAATTTTGAAGCAGGCAGAGAGTTGATCGATGATGCTATCAGAGTAAACGATGCTCAAGCCAAAGCCATGGCCAGGTGGCTGGTAGAAAAAGATGGAATATTTGTGGGAAGCAGCAGTGCTGTAAATTGTAAGTCTTAGCGTCCGGTCGCTTTTTGATGAATATACAGAGTATGCGAGGTACTTACAGGATAGAATAGGTTTTGCTGCGCTCAAAATGGCTCTTAAATTAGGCCCTGGGCATCGGATTGTGACCTTATTGTGCGACTCTGGAACCCGGCACCTTTCTAGGTTCTGGGCAGATGCGGGTGAGGTCGGAGATGCTGTAGAAATGAAGCTTCAAGACCTACTGCAGGCAAATCGTGATGGAGCAAACTTCAATTGCATACTAGATCGATTTTGAGCGAAAGCCATAGCCAATTCCATTCTTTAATATGTGCACACCCAGGATATTGCTGAAAACTCAATACTACCCTACATGCATTTGAACACGTCACTTAATGGGTCAGGGCTTTCGGATCTCACTCTCAGGCGGCTCTTCTTTTGATTTTGAATAAAACCGGAATGAGAGGGCTGGAAGATGTTTCTTGAGCGACCTAAACTTGTGGGTGACGCTACTGGTAAAGGGGGAGAGGAACGATAGAAGGGAATGTTTCTGGAACCTAGCCCCTTCAGCCAGGAGCGTTTTAACCATTTGTCCCCGATTTTTGTTTTCAAGGCTGGAAAACACTGTCGGGTGGCTGGGGATCTAGGGTCTTTCGAGCTGAATATTCGGTCTCTTCCGTCATTCATACGATGCTTGTAATACCAATACTTAAGCTGTGTCGGGCTCCGTTGCTTCATTGCGGAAGATATCCCATGCCAAGGCATTTTCCTGTTCATTCTTAAATCGACCAAATAATTCATTTCTGTTGGAGTAAGTTGCCGTTCACACTCATATTGTGTCAATCGATCGGTTATGAACTGAGGTATTGATTTCATAAGCCCTAGTTCAAAAGGCCTTTCCATTGTTTCCTGGGGGTGATTTGAAGCATGAGGCAGTGAA
Organism: Ophidiomyces ophidiicola; assembly: GCF_022830035.1. Lineage (NCBI taxonomy): Eukaryota > Fungi > Ascomycota > Eurotiomycetes > Onygenales > Onygenaceae > Ophidiomyces > Ophidiomyces ophidiicola. Next base: position 6,936 of record NW_026054730.1, read on the forward strand.
GGCTGCTGAAAAAAAAAATTCATATCATAGCTGTCAGACAGAATCACCTGTTGGCTCAAAGGTCTCTCTATTGGGGAAGCTTGAGGGTCACTGTTGTTCTTCTTTGGAACTTTTGCACGAAGAGCTGAAGTGAGGGGTAAAATGCGCACTTCTGAATGAATCACTTGTAAAGGATCATCTGAGTCGGAGCCAGAATGCGATCTGGAATGAGGCTTGAGTGAAGCATGGACTGTAGATGTTTGTTGAATGTAACTTTTTTCACGTGCATTATTCACATTTGATTCTCCACCAATTTCTTCGTGACTTTCAAGACTCTCGAGATGGCCATTGTCAATGACAAGCTGTCGGTTTATAAGATCAATTTCGTCGCCGACACCGTCAAAGTCTTTCCCGTATTTTTGATATATCGATTCTAAACACGACGCAAGTCGCTGATCATTCGCCCTTCTTGCGGCAATAATATCAATTTGTTGATGTTGTTTGTATATACGGGAGGTATTCATACTGGCGAATCTTCCATGAAACTCACTTTAGACTGACGAGTGGGTGAGAGACAGAGTAAGCCTCCATGCAGATTTAATAATGGAGGAAAACGCTTGCCTCGGTTGCTCAGACTCTTTCATAGGGTTGGAAGGATCTCATGCCGTAACCACGAGGTATCTAGTTGTTGAGCAGGAGTCAGGTGACTTGTCAGGTGACCAGGTCTCTGAAGGAAGAACTGGAGAACCGTAGGTTCACCACCTCCTCTTCCTGGCCATGGTACTGATTTCATTATCTTTGACTATTGGACTGGTGAAGATTTGCTAGAGGTTTTTCATATGTTTTTCTCATAGTCTCAGTTATAGTATGTTCATCTATAAGTAGAGCTGTTTTGTTTATGAAAGACAGATCAGATGTAATATTATAGACTCTTAGTTACATAATTATTATATACTTCTACTTTATTTTATTTATTATCTTAGAATATATTAAAGTTACTTTATTTTATTTTTATTATCTATACTACTTCAGATCACTATTGAACATCTTATAATCATACAATAAATTTTCTATTAAAGCTTAAACTTTAATTATAAAGTTTATAAAAATCTAATATTATTATTGTTATTATTATTATTATTATTATTTATTATAGTCTAGACACAGCACTTAATATGAAACATTATCAATTCTAAGTCAAATTTAATAAAAATATATTCATTAAAAAGCTCTTGTTTCACTTAATTATTCTCTTCATTTTTGCCTGACAATTCACTGTGATGAGTGGAAAATCTCACATCAAAGACTGAGTTGTCAGTTTTAACTACTTAAACACTTTGTCTGATCATCACAACACAATCATCTTCACTACAGCTATGAAACACAGAAAATTGATTGCATTTGTGTCAAAGAATCTATACTTAAGAGAAAAATACTTACATTCTCAAACTGATTAAGAATTCACTCAGTTTTGATAGCTCTTTATTAGTCTTCCACAGTGAAAAGTTTTTGTGTTTCTGGCTTACTAAGTCTTAATCAGCAACATCAAAACTGAATTGAAGTCCAAACTTACATAATTATTTCATCAAACTCTATTATACCCCATCAAAGTGATACAACTGCAGAACACAGTCAAAATTCCAGCAGAACATAGAAATTTAATCACAACTCAGTTAAAATAAAATCTTTTTAAATTCAGTTGAATATTTCTGATTCTCTGATCAATTCTCTATTATTCTGATATTCTATCAATTTTCTCCAGCCCTGATATCCATCTCCAAAAAGTCAAAACCAATTGTCACTTAAGATCACCAACAGCAAATTCAATTGCAACTCAGTCAGAACAAGATCTTTTTAAATTCAGTTTGATGTCTTTGATTCTCTGATCAATTCTCAACCTCCCTGATATTCCATCAATTTTCTTCAGCCCTGATTTTCACTTCCAAAAAGTCAAAACCATTTGCCAGTTGGGATCAGCAAAGATAAATTCAATCACAACTTAAACAAAACAACTCTTCTCTCTTTCTTATTTGTCTCAAAGACATAGACTCTCCCAGTCACTGATTTATGCATCCATCAGCTAGTGATGGTTAAAATTGCTTTTTTATAGTTAGAATAATCATACGAGATTTGTTGATTTTCTAGCAAAGAAGAAGACTTTTTACTTACATATCATAACAGTTTCTTCCAGTTCTTCTGCAGTTGAAATTTGACTTTGTCTTAAGATATGTTAGTGTCTTGCAAAGAAGAATTAGAATTGTAATCTGAGATTGAAAAAGAATGAAGTTATCTTGAATCTTAGATATTGATTCTGAGATTCTGATAAATTATTATTATTATTATTATTCATTATAGTCTTGTGCAGTCTGAGACTATGAAGACTACCTGCAAGCTGTCTTGCAGAATTTAACTAAGTTACAAAAACAATGATCAGAGACATGATCATAGACAAAT
>NW_026054731.1:0-8637 GCF_022830035.1 Ophidiomyces ophidiicola
TGTGAGAATATCACATTCTCAAATATAATCAAATTTATATACTATATATTGTCTTATATAACATGTGTATAACATGTATAACTTCTATAACATTTACAGAGTCATATACATAAATCTTGATTAAATATAAAGTTTGATCTATAACCCTTTTTGGTTTAGTTCAAACCTTATTCTATAAAAGTTTATTTCAAACTTTATTTTCTAATAGAGTTACAGCAATAAGGTTACCACCATAGTATTGCTTGTATAAATTATTAATCAAGAAAAGAATAATAAATTGAGGTGGCAAATTACATCATAATATGATATTACATCATATGAAATGTCATCATATGTGACATCATCAATAACATCATAGAATTCAATGTTGCATAGTTTATTTCCAAGATTAATAAACTATTGCACATTATATTCAACTTTAACAAGTTTTATAATCAGTTATACCAACTTTCTATAAATCTACATCATAGATATCCTGGTTTATAGAAAGTATCAGCCACTGAAACCAGAATTTATAAAATGCCTCATATAATAATTCAGTTTTCCAAAAAAGTATAACTACTTTTTACAAAACTATTGCAAGTATTGCACAATATACTGCATCATACTGCATCATACATTACATCACACATGATGTAACACTTATAAATCAGAACAAATATGCCATAACTTACATAACTCAAACTCTAAACTCACAGTCTATAAATAAGACCAAAACCCCCACTGCAAAATGTAATTAACAGAACAATTCAACAACTTCTTTAAATATTCATTGACTACTTCTTCTATACTATTGTTTTCTGAACTCTATTATCACTGTTCTCACCCTACTCATTCACCAAAACCTTATATATAACTATATACTTATATATTTATATATATTTATATAGTTATCAGTAAGTATATTCTACTAACTAAGCTTTTGTTGTATGAGCTTCTACTGCACATTGACTTGCTCACATATGTCTGAGCATCACCATTGCAAAGTGTGCTGGAGGGCACACTGTTCATGTACTTCAGTAAGAGCTCTATATCTTTTGCATGTGTGGAAGTTTTTGATAGTTGTCTGTTGATGTGTTTTTGGCACTAAGTTGTGCTGATGCTTTAGAGTTTGTCAAGTTTCATGCACTTCTGATGTCTAGATTGTTCTGTTTCTTGCTGACACAGACTTTAGATTGTTGATTTGAAGAGTGAGCTCTGATGAATCTCTGATTTATGAAGTCTGATCTACTATGCTGATAGATTGAGCATGATCATCTTCACTGAGTGTTTAAATCTTCAGCATAAGATGCAATGTCTGGCTGCTTCTGCTGCAAGACAGTGCAGTGAATATGTGTGTGCAGCTGTCTTGATTAATGTTGAAAGATGTTAAGTTCATGAAGCTGTCATTATGATTAATGTCAGATATGAAACTGTCATCTGTGAATAAATTCTGTTGACAGCAAGAGTCTGTATGTCTGCACTGTCTCTGTTTGTGACTGTCTTCAGCACCTCTCTGTGTTTGCAGGGGGGTAGAGTTAGAGAAGAGAAGAGAGAAGAGAAGCAGATTGAGTCAGTACAGATATGTTTGAAACATCATCTTACTTATTGTGCTCACTGCTTTATCTGCCATGCTGCTCACATCATCACTGTTCATCATGCTGTTCATCATACTGTCTGTGTCATCATCTGTGATGAGTGAGAGATTTCTGACTCTCAGAAAGATTGAGCTTTGGCTCAAAAAAAAGTTGTTTTTTGTGCACTTTGATGCTTTTTTTCTGTATCTAATTTTTTAAGTCCATGTAGTGATCATCTTTAAATGTTTAATCAATGAAGAGATCTTCTGTTACACTTCTTTTTCTTTTCTTCATTAAATAACAAGAACAAAAGTCTTTAAAAGTTCTGTTTTTCATAGTTCTTACACAACATGGAGTACTTTCTTGTGTTTTTTGCAGCAATTATGCTGTTTTTCTTCTCCATCAGTGCTTTTTTGAGCATTCTTCTTTGAGTGTTTCTTGTTGTTCAAAGAAATCTAGTGCTTCTGTATTCTGAACATGTTCTTCTGATTTTCAGATGTCATTTTCTGATTCTCATTCTTTTCAATGAACTAGATATTCAATTTTATTTCTGTGTATCTGTTTGTTCAGGATATCTTCTACTTGATATTCTTCATGACCATTCACCAGTTCTGGATCTGATGGTGGTAATTTATTTTCCCTTTTATTGTATTTCTCTAGCATGGAAATATGAAATACCAGGTGAATACTTCTAAATGAAAATGGTAATTGGAGCTTATAGAATTGTTTCCCCCATTTTTCAATGATTTTAAATGGTTCTATATACTTATGGTTCAGTTTTTGGGCTGGATGAAGCATGCTTAAGTTCTTTGCATTGAGAAGTACCTCTTCTCCTACATTGAATACTTATGATATGTGCTTTGAATCATAATACTTTTTCTGCACTTCACAGGCAACATGAAGTGTTTTTTCATTCAAGATGTTTGCACATCTTTTGCAATGACTCTGCTCTTTCCACAGCTTTTGGAGCCATGTGTTCTAATGGTTTGTTCACATTTATATGTAACTCTGGTCTATACCCCATTAAGACAACTGCTGGTATTTCTCCCATTGAGCTATGCTTTGATTGATTGTATGTGTGTTGAGTCATAGATAGTCATTGCATCCAATCATCTTGATGATAATTAATAAACTCTCATAAATAATGTTCTAGAGTTTGATTCTGTTTTTCTGTTTGACCATCTATTTGAGAATGGTAAGCAGTGCTTAATCTTTGTTTGGCAACAAAGTAGAAGCATAGAGTTGACCAATAGTTGCTTGTAAATAGAGATTCTCTATCAGAAATCAAATTCTTGAGTGTATCATAGATAGTAAAGATGCACTCATAGCATAGTTCTGCTAAGTCTTCTGCATCAATGTCTTTTCTACATGATAGATATAGAGTGAATTTCATATAGATGTCCACTACTACTAGAATGACATCAAAAATATTGCCTCTTCAATTGAAGAAAGATAATCATGTGATGAAGTTCATTGAGATTGACTTCATGAATTGTGAAGACATTGAAATAGTTTCTAATTTCCCATGTGTTTTATGTCTTCTGGGTTTGATTCTCTGGCAGATATCACATGTCTTGACATACTCCACTACATTCTTGGTAAGTTTATGTCAATAGTACTTATCTTGAATGACTTCAATGGTACATTTCATTCCAAAGTGACTCTTCTGTGGGTCATTATGATTTGAGCATATAATCTCATTGATTAATGCTGGCTGACTAGATACATATGTTCTATTATTTGTTCATAGCACATTGTCTTTAGAAATTGTTCATGTTACATCTTCAGTCATGAAGACATCTTTCTTCTTCATCTCTCTTCTTTAAGTGGACACAAATGTGTCCAGCTCTTGGAGCTGCAGCAATAGAGAGATTAAGAATTCAGACATTTCAGTATAGACTGTCTCAGACTTCATGACAGCATTAATTATGAGTCTTGACATAAGAATTGATTCTCTAACATCTTCCAGCAGTGTTATTGTCTGTATTGAGCACAACACAAGAGAAGAACTTGTGCCAACATCTGTGTTTTTATTTATTTCTTGTGCTTCCAGCACTTGATCATACACTCTGACACAATTTACTATAGAAGTCAACTGTTTGTTGTTCTCTAGATTTCATTCTAGTTGAACATCATGTCTGATCTTCTGTTGCAGAATAGATAGAAGAGTCTCATCATGATAGATGTTTTTATAATCTGATCAATGACTTGGTGCATCTGCTGGATTTAATTTATTCAGATGGTGCAGTAATATGAAGTCATATGTGCTAAGCACTTCCACTTATCTTGCCTGATGTCTGTTTAAGCTCTTGCTTGTCATAAAGAACTGTAGATTGGCATGATCAGACAAGACATGTACTGATTTCTGACTTCTCTTCAGATAGTGTCTTCAGTGTTTAAATGCAGCTACTATAGCTAACAGTTCTTTGTCATGGATATCATAGTGAGTTTCTGTGTCAATTAGCTTTCTACTTCAGAAGGCAACTGAGTGCCATAGTTCATCTTCTTGAAGTTGTGTAAGAATAGCTGCTACTGCATAATCAGATGCATCTAGTTCTAACTGAATATGTCATCAGTTGTCAAAGTGTGCTAGGCAAGATGCTGAGATAAAGCTTCTTTTTAGTTCTTCAAATGTGTGTTAAGTATTTTTTGTTCAGTCAAAGTTGCACCATTCCTTCTTTGTATCTCCTTTGATGAGCTCAAAGAGTGCATTTGCTATGTGTGAATAGATGTGGATAAAGTAGTAATAGAAATTCACAAATTCAAGAAAGAATTGAACTTTCTTAATGCTTTTGAAAGTTGGTCAGTCTAGAATGATCAACACTCTATTCATTTCCATTGAAATATTCTTGAGTTCTATGACAAATCCCAAGAAGAAGACTTTTTCTGTTGCAAACTCACATTTAAATTGTTTGACAAACAGTACTGCATGCTTCAAGTGCTTCAATATCATACATGTGTGCATCTTATGTTCTTCCATGCTATTTGAATATATAAGAATGTCATTCAGATAGACTACACAGTATACATCTAGTAAATTCACAAAAGCTTCATTTATGTAAGCTTGAAAAGTGGCAGATGCATTGATAAGATCAAAAGACATTACTCTATATTCATAATGATCATAATGAGTGCAGAATGTGGTCTTCCATCTATCAGTTTTGTGTATTGAGATACAATGATAAGCATCTCTGAGATTAAGCTTTATGTAGATCTTAGCACCAGACAATCTGTCTAACATTTCACTAACTAATGATAATGAATATCTATTCTTTAGTGTAATGCAATTAAGATCTCTATAGTCTACACAGAGTCTGAGACCTTCATTCTTCTTTGATGCAAAGAGTATAGATGTCCCAGCTGAACTTTTTAAGAATTGAATTCATTTCTTCTTCAGTGCATCAGTTATGTAATTCTGAAGTACTGCAAGCTCTGTTTCTGACAGATTATAGATTGACATGAATGGTGGTTTCTTCTCTTTCTCCAGATCTATGACATGTTCAGCATTTGATGGTCTGAATGAATTGGCAGCATTTTCTTCAGAGAAGATGTGCACATATGATGTAATGTAGTCAGACAATACTGACATGAAATCTGCAATGTTTGCATCATTAATTGCAATGCTGATGTTATCTTTGGAGAAACTTTGTGCAAGTGACATAATGTAGTTGAGAGATCTCAACATGATGTTCACAATGTTTGTGCTGTAGAGTGCACTGGTATCTTGATCATTGTCTGTGATAAGAATTTCATCAATTGAGATCATATAAGTTTGAGTTTCTGTGATAACTTTCATCATAGCTTCTTCAGTCAAGATAATCTCTGATTCTTGAAGATCTTCAGAGATGTTTTGCTGATATGTTCAGTTGTTCTTCTGTCAGTTAATCAGTGAATTGATTTCTTTGAGTCAAGAGTAGTTTAAGATCATATTATAATCAGTTAGATCAACACTTTCAAACTCTTGACTCACTGACTGCATAATCTCATTACTGTTGGTTGTGCTGACAGCAAGATGATGGGTTCCATAGATGTGTATCTTATGTCCATCAATCGCTTTGACTAACTTGGGAAGTTTTCTGTCATTAATCAGTTCTTTTGATTTGATTCAGTATTGATCAATAAAGTTTGCTTCTGCTTTTAAGTTCACTAAGATCAGAACTGTTTCTTTCTCTGTTGCTGATTAAATCTGTACTGTGATCAGAAAAGACATGAGGCTTTACTGCTTCTTATGTAAATCTAGAGTCATCATGATGTTAATGAACTCTTTTATTTATTTTTTGACATGGTGTCTGTCAATTTCTGTTTCTTCAGAATCAAGCAATCTTTGATTGCATGCTCTTTTTGCTTGTGGAAAGTACAATATGATATCAATTTGTTATCAAACTTGTGCTTTCTGCTGCTTTTGTCTGCCAAGAAATTACCATACTCTGAGTTTTGATCTGTTTTATTGTTCCATGACTTGCTCTTTTTCTTCTCTTTGTAGTAGATTTTCTTACTATCTTTCTGATGAAAAAAGAATGAAGAAAATGTTTTGAGCTTTGATTTCTTGTACTTCTCTGAGATGTTTCTCTCTGCAGTGGCAAGTCTTTGTATCAGTGTGTCATAGTCAAGTGCATCAAAGTTATCTGCATACTTGTCATATTCAGCACATACTTCACTAAGCATCTTTGAATAGAGATGTGACTTTCTTTGATGTTCATCATATTTGTGTTTCAGTCTGTGTTCTAGAGTCTCTAATTACATGACAAAGTCATGCACTTTTTGATTTTTCTTCTACATTAGTGTCAGATATTCACATTCTGCATCTCTAAGAGTGTGTTCTGAATCCACAATTTAATGTTTCAATCATGCTTTTAAGTCTTCTCATGAGGTTCTTTCCTCAGAGTCTTTAAAGTTATGTGACCACTTGGTCAATAGCTTTGATTCAAAGTGTTGAATGGCTTTCAACATCTTGTGTTTATCATTGTTCTTGAAGTATTTCTCTTGATAGAGATGGAAGACTTTGGAGACAGTGATAAACTCTTCTAAATTCTTGAAAGTCTGGGCAATGAATCTTTTTTCCACTTTTTGAATTGGAGCACACACAGAATCTATGTCTTTTGCACTTCTGTCACAGAAAGAGTTCTTCCATTGCACTTTCAGCACTGTTGCTCATGCATCTGTTGCATCTTTGGCATTCTTCATGATTAATTCTGGAGAAATTGGTCACATTCTGAGTGTCAGATTGAAGAAAGATGTAGAAGATATTGTTTCTTGATTTCATTCAGCTCTTTTCTTCAGTGAAGAATTGTTGAAGATTTCATTGTTCTTAATGAAATTTTTCAATCTTTGAATCTCTTGTTTTTTCTTGATGAGATTGAGCTTTGCCTCAAGCTTCATAATGATTTGATCTGCATTATGAAGAAGATTCTGAACTGTAATGTTCTTTTTCTGTTTTAAAATGACAGCTTCTGATGTCTGTTCTCTTGAAGTTGCTTTCTCTGAAGTGTCAACATTCATTAACTTACTTGAAGTGTTAATTGAGTGTTCAACTTATGCTACTAATGCTTCTTGATTACTCATTGAAGAAGTTTCAGCTATAGTCTCTGATGCTATAGTCTGACTCATCTGTTCTTCTTGAGAGACAGTGATAGAGACTTTAATCTGTGAATTGTTGTCAGAGTTCACATTCATTTATCTCTTTCTGTTTCCACTTCTGGTTTCAGCCATAGTATCTAATTGTATCTAACAGTGTGGAATTGTGTTTGTTGTTGTGTAAAATGTGTTGATGTTGGGGAGGTAGAATAGAAAGAAGTTTTCTAACAGAGTAGCTTAATGAATCATTTTATGTTTTTAGTGATGAGAACTGTAAGATGGCAGCCTATAAGATAGATGCTAAAGAACAATGTATCAAGTCTACAGTGTAAGAAAGATAACTAAGTTGCACTTATAGTATCAAAGTAGTATTGCTATATGTGCAGTAAGAGAAGAACTCATCACTGATCTTCTGTGGAAGAAGGTCAGCATGACTTTAAGTACTAGTGAGATTAGGACTATGCTAACTAATAAGATACTAGCTCTTAGAGCAGATCTAGTCTACAGTGAGCATGACAACCATCTACTCCTCTCTCAACTTCAGTTTTATCAGCCCAACATGCTAGTACAAGCAACCAAATACCCTAACAAAACTGGAAAATCACAGATATCAGCTACTTCTACCCAGATATGCCATGCCATTGAGGTAGAGACATTGCAGACTGAGAAGAAAAGATCTGAATTAAAGATGTCTATCTTTTCACAGTCAGAATCAAAGCAGCAGCAGCAATTAAAGATTCATTACAGATAGAAGCCAAATTGCACTCATGTCTTCATAAAAATGTCATGATCTGATGAACAGTTGAACTAAATGATCTAGCATGCAAAGCTCTTGTTCAAGATTCTGTTGATATTCAGAATTGATGCTTCATTCTTGAAAAACATTTCTGAATTTCATCAGCACAAGCACAAGCAAAATTTGATAATATTCACTATACAGTTCTGGACATCTGTAACAATAAGTCAACAGCAGTCTATCTCACTGACATCATGACAGCTGCTCATCAATGCAGACTGATCACTTCAGAATTTGCAATAGTGTTACATGCATGGCATCATCTTGAAACTTCTCTATGAGTCACAATAGATGAATCACTAAAAGACACAACAATGGACATCTTTTGTGAACTGCTGACTTATAAAGAAGTCAATTGATTTGATCAATATAACATGACATCTATCTACTGATCTCTGTATAAAGCCATCACATTCCAGGCACCAAATACAAGACATCCATATGCAACTGGTCAATTCTATGAACAGTTCAGCCGCACGCAAAATAATCAACAATGGAGAACAAGATCAAATGATCAGTCTCAAAAATTTCAGCTCAGACCAACTGAATGAAGTTCACTGCCTCCATTCCATAATACAGTATTATATTATTATTATTATTCATTATAGTCTTGTGCAGTCTGAGACTATGAAGACTACCTGCAAGCTGTCTTGCAGGATTTAACTAAGTTACAAAAACAATGATCAGAGACATGATCATAGACAAATTAAC